>NW_027467898.1:0-55115 GCF_004210375.1 Tachypleus tridentatus
GTTTTTCTCATATCATTTAAGCAAGAGTTCCATTATATTATGGTTTCTAAAACAGTCTAATGATCTGTCATAAAACCTGTATTTTGACTATTAGTTATGTTCCAAGTTACAGCTAATTATAAAGCAAGATAATTGAAGAAAATTATTGTGTTAATTAGGTATTCTGTCTGTCTGGGATATGTTATAAGATATATTACTAAAACTTCGTGATCATACAGGTGTAATAAAACTATTGATTGTTGGTGTTTTTTCTGTGTCTTGTCATATAATAATTTTATTGTGTAAAATGTTTAATATTATAATTACTAGACTCAAGAAAGAGAGGCAAAACAAAATGAAAGAAAAGAAGGCTTCGTGAACTACAGCGTTAAGGCAAGAAGCTGCAAGAAAGGGAAGAACACCAGGTTTTGGATCAGATTTGGTAGTGGAAACATGGGTTTGGCACCCTCTCAGTCATTGGAGATAGTGCTTCAACTATGCCAGAACCTCTACCTAAACCAAGCTTTTCAGCACCAAGGTATTTTTAGTTCTGATTCTACAAATATGTTTTACATGTGGAAGTATTAAACTGAACGTTGTAATATGGTTTTAATGATAGAAACAATTATATATATATATTTGTTGAAGGTAAAAATGTCTGAATTAAGTACATTAGGTATGAGTGTTTGTGTGTGTGTCTTAAAATTTAACCAGGATTAACTCAGGCATATATTTTTTTAAAACAAGGATGGTGTCTGATTTCTCAGACAACTTATAGGAAAGGTTAAAGGAAAGTTTAATTTTAATTTCCAGCTCAAATTATTTTCTGTGATAGCAGTCCGCTTTAAGAATGTATGGTTGTAATAGACAATATTACCAAATTATTACTGAGTCTGTTACTTGATATGAAAAATAGGAACTGAATGTATCACTTTCATTGTAAGTTTGGAAATTTAAAAGCTTAAAGGAACCTTGGTATTTACCTAACTAAAAATATTTTATAATGCATAATAACATATTTCTTAAACATTTTACCAAATTTCTTTTAGTCGACCATCTGGCCCAAGTAAAGCTCTAAAGTTAGGAAGTAAAACTAAAGATGTGGACCTTTTTGTTGATCAGCTTAAGTCCGAAGGAGAAAGTAAGTAAAATATGAACTTACTTTTTGATTTGTTTGTAGCTCCTTAAGTATCACAATATTTATTAGGTAAGCTGTTACTAAATGCTGTCTGTCTGAGGTTAGGCATATTTACTGCTGTGTACAGTCTTACTGAATTGTTCACTATAATTACTCTTTAATAACTAAAATCTTCTCCACAAAGCGTAAGTAAATTCAGCATTTACATGCACTTGTTTTAGAATACTTCTTGAAAAATAAAATATTTCTTATGAGAATTCATTTCATCATATGCTTTAAGTAACTATGTTTTCTTTACCTGTAAAAGGTATGTGTGTGGTCTGTAAGATGGAGAGTATAAAGCTACAGGAAAACATTTTGATTTGTCAAACAACCTTCAACATCAAACAACAGGTTACGATTAAAAATAGACACCATCTTTTTGTAACACATTTCATGGCAATTTCTTCTTGTTGAAATGACATAAAAATCAGTTGAAAATTAGATATTATAGATGTGTAAGTTGATAATAATTTAGTTGTTAGTGTTAACTATATCAAATATTGCTAAAGGTGATTTTTTTTAAAGAAACAAGGGAGTATAGATAACATACATGCCAACCTTCAGCTGATGCCTCGTAAACAGTCAACCTTAGAAAGACATAAGTCTTAAAACTGTGTAACTTAAGATGTCATTCTTTAATTTCTTGTATATAAAAATATACTTTTGTGAGGTTTAACAGAAAATACACTAAAATATGTTGGTTATATAAATTGAGCTGTATGTATATACACACACATACATAGGAAGTATGAGTCAAACTGTTTTGTGTTTTAATTACTTTGTATTTGCTGTCCATAATTGGTGCTAGTGAGAATATATGAAGTGTTTGTTAATGAATAAGCAGGGATTTTAAGTAAAGGAAAAAGTTTCATATCTTGGGGTGAAGTGATGGGGGTATCCACTAGTCAATTGATTCAAGTGATGGGGGGGGTATCCACTAGTCAATTGATTCAAGTGATGGGGGAGGGTATCCACTAGTCAATTGATTCAAGTGATGGGGGGGGGTATCCACTAGTCAGTTGATTCAAAAATAATTTAAGCTCTCTTTCAGTTGGGTGTGGCTAATCCAAAGTACAAAAAAATGGGTTGTGTACAATTTGTCATGTGCGATTTGTAAGGGACTTGGTGTGAAAATATGACAACTTGGGGTTTGAAACAACATTATGGCTAGTAAACTTTGAGCACTTTGCATCAACTTTTTTATGCAACTCACTGCTCATTAGTGAATAAGTACATATATGGGTGAGGAACAAAAAGTGCCCCTCTTGAAAATTTTGTTATCTTTTATCAGATAACAGAAAAGTATGTGAAAGTATGTTTTTGGAATGCACTCAATGAGATCTGTTCAAATGTGATCTCAATTCCTAATTTTAACATGAGTATTTCATATATACCTTAACTCTTCATGATTTGAGTTATATATTATCATACAAAGTGTTGTGCACTTTGCTGTTGTTCAGAGATCTTATTCCAGTTAGCCTACAAAATGATCAAACAAGTTTCTCTAATCGTGGAGTTGTTTAAAGATGTCTCAGAAATATGAAAATTAATGTTATGGAATGACTATATCAAGCACCTGATGTCAATCTGATTGAAAGTTTATGGGTTGAGTTAAACCATTTAATGTAAGATCTCAAGCAAAACACGGAAGATAGATTTTATGAAGTACTCAGAGAAAGATGGCTGTCAATCATTCAGGAATATCTGCACAAACTCACTGAAAGCATGACACATTGATGTGATGCAGTACTGAAATCCAAGGGAATGCCTACTGAACATTAACTTGTGAAACTGGTTTGCATTATTGAGTTTCATTTTTATGTTCATTTATTGCAGAGAAACATGTATGATCGTGTTATAGGCTTATTGTAATAAGATCTGAGAAATTTCAGCAGGTTCACAACACTTTTTATGAGAATATATAACTTAAAATCATGAAAAGTTCATGTAATTAAGAAAGAACTAATCTTAAAATTAGGATTTGAGATCATATTTGAACAGATCTTGTTGAGTGCTTTCTAAAAGACATATAGTTTTACAGATTTTTCCGTCATCTAATAAAAGATATAACAAATTAATTTTTTTTTAAGGGGGGGAGCATTTTTTCACCACCTTCTGTACCTTCCTTGTATGAAAAGTAATTTGAACTAAAAACAAAGCCAGAAATTGTTATGGTATGTAAATTTTGTCTTTTACTTTACTTTTGAACAGTTTGTTAAATTTATGTCAGTTTAGTGGTTACTAAGGCTTAATCAGTGAAAATGTCAACTATCAAATTTTATCATTCATATATTTAACAGGATTATGAACATAATAATAAACACTGGGTAAGCATTAACTGGTACAAAATTATTTTGGATGAATTTCTAAGTAAACTGGTTAACAGTGTAAATCTTGGAATTTTTTTTTGCCTGAAAAGTGCAGGAACTCTGAAAATTTTCACATTTCAGTTTAATAATTTAACTCGAGAGTAATTTCTCAATTAAAGACAGATATTTCTTTCAACTTAAACCAGTGATATTTTCAGATTTTCAAGAACTTGTACATGGAAAAATAAAAACTTGCTATACTTTATTTTCGTGTTAAAAATATTATTGCAGGGCATGTGTTGACCTTTTAATACAGCTCTGAATTAGGGAGCTAGTGAACTGAGCTCAAATCTGTGATGACACAAATTATTTCCTAAATTCTAAGTTGCAGGATGCTCTTGACTGGCTGTCGTTATTCTGGTCAGTAGTTCAAATTTAAAGATGGTGGCTGATAGCCTTTTGTAGTTTTTTTAGCCATTTGTTAATACAAAAAAGTTATTGCATTATTAAGGCATTAGAAATAAGTGCTTGAGCTAGAAACAATATACAGTAACATATTTTTCCTGGGTATCATTTAAAGGTGTTAATTTCTTTTAAGATGTGGCTACTTCAGCAAGTGCCATGAAACAGCCTGTTTTGTCCAAAACTGTACCTCCTCCTGTTCATACAGAAAGGTAGGATTGTGCCAAAATATTAGGAAAGGAAGGTTAGTTAATAAAATATCTTGATTTTAACGCATTATAACCCAGTTAAAAAAAATCCTTTTTTCACAACTCTTAAGATATTTTCTAAGATTTTGTGTAAAAGAAAAAAAGCTAAGCCTAATGGAAAATGTTAATGAATTCCTTTCAAATATTTGTAACATTTAAGATGTTATTGAAGTATGGTTTGTAAATATTGTAAATAGATTATCTAAGTAGCAGTGTTTATATTACATTTGGTGTACGAAATTGAAAAATAAATTAATTTATGACCAGTGGCAACACCAGGATATTTTTGTTGGGGGGGCTGAGGTATACTGTGGAGGGGCTTCTCAAAATGCCATCAATATGAAGTATAGATGGTAAATTATAATAATGTAAATACCAAGGTACATTTCAGAAAGGTGTGCTATTTTGAACTGCGTTTCAATGCAGTTTTCATTGGAAACTCACTCTGATTAATAATTCATTATTACAAATTAGAAATAATCTATTTATGAAAATATGTGTATATGTAAAAGAGGAAGCTCACCTAAATTCTACCCAAGGTAATACATAATAATAAAGAAAATCAAGATTAGCTTAGATTGAACATTTAATATACCATTAAGAGTAGAGCTACAAATCAAAAGAAATACAACATAAAGACATAGTTTACATATCAGAAACATATACCCCATGGCACCACCACTGTTTATGACATATTCAAATCAATAAAGTTGGCTTTAGATTCAGTGGATTACAAATTTGTCTTAATTCCCCATTTATTTACATTTCCGTTGATATACAAAAGCATCATAAAATATAGGTAAAAGTATATTTTCTCAATGACATTGAATACATACACTTATGTAGTTAACATTTGATTACATCTGAATAAAATATTGGACATGTTTGTTTTTTCAGTGTTCATCTTCACATAGAAGAGAAGTTAACTTTAATAGCATTAAGAGATGGTGGGTTACAGAACTTGGAGATTCATGGTGTAGCGTTAAGAATCAAAGATGACAAGTATGGAAGTATAAGAGTACAGATGGATAACAAAGATGACAAAAGTACAGTTACAGGTAATCACAGAAGAGCTGAACTTTGTTTCACATATTTTAGAACATTTTATTTATACTTTGATTAAACAGTTAAAACTGTTTGCTCCTGTTTTTGTTGATGTGACAGACTAATAACATTTCAACATGTTCAAGTTTTATTTGTTTAAGTTAATTTTCTTTGATATAGTGGGAGCCAAGCCGCAGTATTTGGGGGTCAACCTGCTTAACCGCTGGCTTAAGTGGTCTGCGGCTTAAACCTTTGTGACTGAAAAGCCGAAGTCGCCAACAGCTCTGCCGAGGAGCCTCATCCGGGCCATTCGCGATCATTATAATATTAATGTATAGACTATTCAGATACAATTGACAAGTGCCGTTTTAACACAAGCGACCAATGCATTCGATGGTTCACTTTTCCCCTTTTAATAAATAAAATATACAACACAATTTTGATTAAGATTTATTAATAATATAAAGATTACAATAAAAATAAACCTTTTATTGTAAAATTTTGTCTTCCCGTGTTACATGCGGCCCGCCATTTTAAATCTTGTGGTAGCGATATTGAGCAGTTGCATAAATTATTAAATTTTTAATACTGAATTTATTAACTGGCAGTTAAACAATAAGAAAAAACAAATAAAATTCATTTCAAACAATTTTATTTCACATTTTTTAAAAACATAACAAATATAAACAAAAAGGTTAGTTTCATGCTGAGTTATTACAAATACAGATAATATAGTTCAAATACAGTTTATTTCTTGGTAAAGTATGACGTTATTGTTGCTTCTTGCTCATTGTTGCCCTCTTCTTGGTGTTTCTAATCATGGACTTTAGTTGTAGTGCTTGTCTCCCTCCGCTCATAGTACTCTAGGGCTACCTCAAGTCCTTTTACGGTTTCATCTGCAGCTCTTGTTGGAGGTACTGGGGCAGGATCTTCTTCTTCTTCATCTTCGCTCATGGTCTCTTCTGCTAAAATTGAGGAAGCTACTGGTACATCATCATCAATGGAGAACCACGCTGACAGAATTTCTTGGCCGGGAACAGTAGAGTGGACAGCTTTCATTAACTTCTGCTCTGCTTCTTTCACTTCTGCTGGGTGAAACCAAGGAATTCTTCATCATCATCTGAGTCTTCTTCTCTGTTGCCTTCAGTGAATGGACCCCAGGGCCTTGTTCCAACACTTCTGGATCGATTCTGCCTTTACCACTTGCCACGCTGTCTCTGATAAATAGAGTTCTTGCTTAACCCATACCTTCTTGAGAAACTCGGGGACGCTCTTGTCTTCTTCTACCATGGACTTGATTAACTCTTTCTGTAATTGGACTTAAAAGCTGAAATAATTCCTTGATCTAGGGGCTGGATCTTAGATGTTATGTTCTTGGGCAGATAGTAGATGAAAATCTTCCCATCTCTGGATCTTAACATCTCTGTAGGTGGGTGGGCTGGACAGTTATCTAGGAATAGGCAGGCTCTAGGTTCTAGTCCCTTGTTCCTCAGGTGTTTCCGGACATCAGGGACAAACGTCTTGTGAAACCAGTTTTCAAAGATCGCAGTTGTCATCCAGGCGTTCTGGCTGTGGGTGTAGTCTACTGGCAGTGTTGACATGTTCACTTTATGGAAGCACTTGGGTGACCTGTACTTCCCGATGCAGAGTGGTGTCAGCTTGTGTAGACCAGTCCAGTTGCAGCAGAACAACATGGTCACCCTGTCCTTGATTTGTTTGTAGTCTCCTTTGCTGTTCTTGTCTTTCTTCATAGCTAAAGTTCTATCTGGCAAAATTCTATAGTAAAGACCTGTTTCATCTGCGTTATAGATCTGCTCCTCAGCAAGTTGCTGTTCTTCAACGAATTCTTGGAACTTAGGGATGAACTCTTCTGCTGCTAGAGTGTCTGCTGACTTGATCTCGCCTGATTTTTTACTTGCATATGCCGTTCGCTGCTTCCACCTTCTTAACCAACCACTTGAAACAGTAAACTTTGGATCTTCATTAGGGCCATGAAGTTCCTTGTGTAGTTTCTCTGCTTGTGCTTGAATAACTGGTCCAGATCTGGGAATTCCATTGTTTCTGGCTTCACAAAATGCATTGAACGTTGCCTTGTCTAACTCAGGATTTTGTGCTGTTCTAGCTCTCTTGCATTTCAAACAATCCTCATGAAGTTCATCAAGAAATGCTCTTAATTTATTCTCATCTTTAATCCACCCACGCAGTGTAGACTCAGGTAAGCCTAACTCTCTACTAACTTTACTGCGAGTTTCACCGTTTATATTCTTTCTATGACATTCAGCTTTTGCTGAACATCTTACGATGCATGTTTACGTTTGGTACTCATGGGGTAGGAATTTGTCAATATGATATGCTCACTATTAATTCATAAACTGAAGTGATTTCTATTGGGTTTGTGGCCAGTATTTATACAATTCCATAAAAATATCGGATTATCGAATTAAAAATAATACTTTAATTATTGATCACATTTTTCACGGATTTACCGCAGATGAACTTTAATGTGTGAAGATATGTGATTTGGTAACAATGGCGCTGACATAAAGCTGACATAGAGAGTGGATAAGGTAGATTAATGGTCGATTTCTATTGTAATATATTTTATTTATTTCCCAAATTAAAGCAAATCCTTTTTAAATATCCCCTTGAAGCTATAAAGCCAGGATTAAATTTGTAAGCTGTGTTTTTACACGTTCTTAAATTAGTAGTGAGCCGCGATAATCCTCGCTCACATTTGTCATGTCAGTGTCAACGACATGGAGAGTGTGTGAAACTTTAAAAAGCCAGGTAGTAGATTTAATACATCAAAAATTTTGGGACAAGACTTGCTACAGTGGCTTATGCGATTTCACGGTTTACTGGTCCGCAGCTTAATGGCACTCCACTGTATATACAAATTTATGTTTCTTGATTAAATCATTCATTGTTTAGCTGATTTATTTTGGTCTGTTGATGTTGACTTCCTAAACCAACATGTATGCCTGATTTCCTCTGTTTCTGACTAAAATTCTCTTTGAAATACATGTTTAATATACACTTACAATAAACTACCAAACAGTAGTGTGTGTAACCTAACCTAACTTTACTAAGCGGGGCAAGCCAAGTATAACTTAGTGCATTACTTCATTCTTGATTGTTGGCCTAAACAAATTAAACTTGTAATACAGTCTAGAATTGTGTTGTTGGTTAGCATATTTAATATATCTTCTTTATTATTTCATATTTCTAATTTAATTTTATTTCTTATACTATTTTAATGTTTCTTAGCTTAGTATATTAGTGTAGAAAAACCAAAGTCTCCTGGGCTGATCAAACCTTATGAAATATTATTGATTTACAGTTGAAAATACCATTAACCACAAGGATACCAAATTGGTGACAAAGCATTTAAATTATTGGTATTAACTAACCTTTGCTGATCATAGGTTCTCATAGCTTTCTAAACCTATTATTCCTCAACAACTTGTACACTTTTTGTATACCCTTTTGTGCATATCACAAAGTGTTACTGAGTTACATTTAAAATTTAATTAAACCAATTTTCAGTTGATGTATTTTAATGAAATTATCATTATTAAATATATTATAATTCAAGGTTTAATATTATCTAAATTTTGTTATTTTATTTTAATGAAATTATCATTATTAAATATATTATAATTCAAAGTTGTATATTATCTAAGTTTTGTTATTTCATTTTAATGAAATTATCATTATTAAATAAATTATAATTCAAAGTTTTATATTATCTAAGTGTTATTTTATTTTAATGTAATTATCATTATTAAATATATAATTCAAAGTTTTATATTATCTAACTTATTTTATTTTAATGAAATTATCATTATTAAATATAATTCAAAGTTTTATATTATCTAAGTTTTGTTATTTTATTTCCAAAGAAACATCTAAAACAACAATTAAAAAACTGCAGCTTTTGTTATGTTATTTGGTACAGAAGAAACTGTACATATGTACTGGAGATGCTTCCTTCAGACTTCCAGGGTACATCATACACGTGCTATACATTACTATCTCAAGCACATCCAAAGAAAATGTTTCCCTGAGGAAACTGTTATAAATACTTCTTTAATTTAAAGTCAGCCATACCCACTAAGTAGAAGCAGTGTTGCTAAGCAATAATTTTAAGTTGAATGGCATAATTATAACTAGAAAGAACATATTTTACTATTGAAGGTCATTACTGTAGCAGAAACTTGCTTTTTTACATTTATTTTCAAAGGGGGGGAAATGAGCAAGTCCATTTTTGAGAGGGGTGCCCTTAGCACTTAGCAGTTTTTATTGTATTATGTACTTTCGATAGATAGATTGCATTTAGGTTTTATATTTATATTTTAAGTAATTATATATTATTTGTGTTTTAAAATGGATATGTGAAAGGTTTAATGATTTTTATATATTTAACTTGTTTGGATTGTGAAAGCTTATAAACAAAGTTGTGTGCAAGTGTTAGCTTACTTAGGCAAAAGTATCTCTGCCCAGTGTCTCCAGGTAAAAACTGTCAAGCCAGACTGGCACCAGTTGATGTATCAGCATTAAAAAATTACAAGTGAAATACTAAAGACTTGAAGTCACACATAAGACATAAATATTTCAAAGTTATTTTATGAAGAGTTAAATGGTATACATATTTCCATTTGTTAATTTTAGACATTTCATTGTACTGTAAGTTGATGATAACAGTTCGAGTTGGTGGTATAGTAAAGAAAAATAGGATAATTAAATGTATGCATTTCCCTAAAGAAACTTCTGATATTTATTTAGAAGGGTCTAGAGATTGTGAAAATGGAATGTGAAAACTGTAAGATAATAAATAGTAATTTTATGTTCAAAATAAAATTAACATTCAAGTGAAGTATTCAGAGTGCAAAAGCAAATAATTACAATAAATAACATTTTTCATTATAAGTAGTAGAGAGAGTCTCCCTGCTAGTACAATGGTAAGTCTACAGATTTGCAATGCTAAAATCGGGTTCAGCTCCCCTTGGTGGACTCATCAGATGACTTGATATGGCTTTGCTATAAAATAAACACAAAATAATAGAGAAATCAAAGTTAAACATTTTGTCTAAAACTAAATATTTTAGGAACACCTTTGTCAAATATCAAACAATTTTAGAATGAAATGTAGTGATTTTGATATAGCGTACATCTTATCACCTCACCTGGTTCTCATAGGATTATATTCAATGTTTTGTTCATAATTGAAATAGTTACCACAATATTTACATCCTGTTCTTAAGAGAATCTCATCATATAACTAAAACAATGTAGGATTTCTGTGCAACTTGGAAAGAAAAGTAAGACACGTTTGTGTACCTACAATAAAATAATTGTGAAATTTCCAAATTTTTTCAAACCTTAAATTTTGATTTATTAATTTCTTTTTCATAATTTCTTTTAAAACTGAAGCATATTTAATCAAATGGAATGACATTAATACATTTGTCAATATTCTTCCAGCTATTCATAACACTTTCAAGATATTCATGCAACCAAAATATCACGACAGTTATGTTTTGGAAATTATGTGATTTACTACAAAGATTTATGCTCATCTGTTTAAGTTTTATTATGTGTTCTGATTTAGTTCTCATAAATTTTCTACCTTCACTTATTATTCGTGTGCATCATGTTGAATTTAAATCTCACATAAATTAAAAATTGTTTGTGAAACAGTTGGAATTTTTTTATATTATTACATGTTTCCGTTGAATTTCTTTTGTGAAATGATTTGATGAAAATTAGCATGTATTTGTGGCATATGTTTTATGTATGTAAGTAACTTTAATGATGAAGTAACAAAACAGAATTTTTGTGACATTTTCATGTTGTTTTATAAGAATACTTTTCTTTGAAATTGCAGAAATAATGTAAATGTTAAGAATTCTGCATTTTTAAAACTTGTATAAAATTTAGAATATAGATATACCTTTAGATGTATTTTGAAATTATAGTGATAAAAAGTTTAGTCTACATTTTCTGAAGTTTTTGTAAATTCTTATATTTTGTTGTTGTTTTTGGTAAAATAATGGTTACATTAAAAACCTAAAAACCTGGCCATCTAGGTCATGCAACCTGTGTGGTACGTTAAGTGTTTTCTAGGTTGAAAACAGCAATTTGGGAAAAGCTTCAAGGATTACATTTATAATATTCATATTGTTTATTGGGATATTTAAATCTTTGGAGAGTGGGGGCATGTTTTCTCTATGCCTTTTTGTGTGGTGTTTGTCTCTTTATATGTGTAGGTTATAGTAAAATTCAGTATATATTTTGCCCTTATATGAGCATATAAGGACTGTTTAAACCTGACAGGCACATCTGGAAATTGCAATTGAACTGTTTAAGCATGGATTAACCATAGGAATTATGATGTAATTAACAGTCCTAAACCTATAATGTTTTCATCAAAGTACTGTAATCCTCACAATAAAAAAAATTATCACATTAAAAAAGTTTCTTTGTTAGTCCAATTATCTTAAATTATAAACTTACTCACCAGAACGGAGGTTTAAATTTCTCAAATTAATTATTGACAACTGCAGTTTTGCCTGTAAAGGCAAAATCATTTGTAAATGTTGGATTTACATTTTGAGGTTTAAGAGCTTTTGGCATTGAAGACAAGACACGCTAACCAAGTAATTATTTTGAGTCTACTGAGAAATGATGTTTTTGCTTGCTAAGCTAAAATATTTCAATAACAGTTACTACACTTATGTCATTTCAATCTTTTAGAGATTAATGAAATAAATGCTAGGATATAATTAAAAAATAACAGAAATGAATAAGTGAATAATAAAAGTACATATACGAGTGACAAAGTTAAAGGAAAATGGTGTACCATGTAATTGTATATTACGTTTCATTTAACAAAATAGTCACAGTCTGAAATAAGTGCTAAGTTAAGAAATAATACCCAATGGTGCAGTTTCAATAATACAACAGTTTTCATAATGCAGTAGGCTTCATACCACATTCTACATTATAATTTTGTTTTTTTTTTTCAATGGTGCATTCACTGTTTTGACTTTTCGTAGCAAGATTTGGTACTAGAGTGCACTTGCTATGTTCTTTGTATGTGTGGAGTATCTCTGTGTGGTGTGTGGTTCTGTCTTCATACATGTACACATGTGATGACTTAGTTAAACAACCTGCAGCAGGAACAGCATGAGAAGCTTGTGTTATTTACACAGTTCATTGTGGTACTTCTATTTAACAATAATTAAATAAAGCTAGTACATTTAAGGGAATCCTTGTTTTAATTTTGTAAACCAGACAGTGAAATTGGATTTTTAAGTAAATGATGTTTATAGGTCTGGATAAAAAGAGAGAATTTTATCCTTTGAAAGTTCTGGAATTTTTTTTAGTCTTTGAACTTTGAATAAGATATGGAAGTAATGAAAGGAGGCAATCGTTTTAAAGTTTATCACTGCAGATAGTTTTCAATATGTTGCTGTTGCATTGGGGTTTTTGCTTTTAGACTCACCCTAATATTGACAAGGAACTGTTCAAGTCACAACTGATGATTGGTTTGAAGAATCCATCTAAGCCATTTCCTTTAAATACTGATGTGGGAGTTTTGAAGTGGAGGTTCCAGAGTCAAGATGAAAGTTACATTCCACTTACAAGTATGGAAAATTACATATTTAGAATTCATAAGTTCTTTGTTATGAAAGATGTCAAGTGTGTGTACTGTGTGAAGACAGATGTGTTAAAGAATAAAATACATAAGTGATTAAACAGACAAATCCATTTATTAAAAACAAGGTGTCTGTGTTTTATTTTCATAGTAAAATAAAATTCATATTTAATGTAAAAGCTTGGAATTACACAAAAGAAAATTTTTTTTGGCATAAAATATTTATCAACTTAACATAGTAAAGCATGTTCTTAATATTCTGATAACTTAAGAAGAACTACCATAATTCTACAGCAATAATTACAGTTAATGTAACTTAATCAATGAGTGACTCTGAAATAAACTGTGTATTATTGAAGTCTCTGAAACTCTCATAAACTTTAATGGCCTTTTTTATTGTTAAGGAAGATATATTCTACTTATGAACTTTGTTAGAAGAGGCTCAGTGTAAGTATTGTTATTGTTTTTTTTATGGTGATCCTGTGAAGCATGAACAGTTGAATTTTGAAAGCATTCTTTGAAGTATTAAACTATTAAAGCTGAACTTTTTGTGCAGATAATGCAGTGGGATTGAACATTGTCTTTAAAAAAAATTCCTAAATACATAAACAAAACCTACCAGACTTATAAGCACATGAATAAATATCTTGTGATTAATTTGTAGTAAAAATAAAAATTTTCCAAATTAAATGTGCTTATTTTACAGAATTGTTTTCCACACTTCTTGACTTTACCTTCCAAAATTTCAATTGTTCCAAGTTGCTAAGTGCTAACTATGTGAGGTTACAAGTTTTTGAAACAGCGTTGGACATTACAAACAAATGGTTTGTTGTACTTGCATCTGAGAAGAGTCTCTAATTCACTGAGTTGGAAGTACACTGTTATGGAGCAGACACGATTGACAATAACTTTCATCTACATTTAGATGTTAATTTGAGTAATCAGAAGAACTACCCCGTATCATGAGAATTCTCTCCACAGTTTTACCTCATGACTTGCAGCTTATGCTATGAGGACACTAGGACAAGGTTTAAATATTAAATGCTTTCAATCATTTATCTTCTGCTCTAACATTCCCAGTACCTTCAAAAACTGCTTTCCCATTTTTCTCTTAAGATTTTAATACAGTTTTCCTACTGCTTGTTAACTGCCATATCATAGTGTCTTAATTTTCCTCATGTTGAATCTTGACCATTATTAAAGGAATCAAACAGTTTGAATGCTGTTACACTCACACAGACTAATTCAATCATCTTTTCCATTATTCATTCTCCATCATTTGACAGTAATACAGTTTTGTTTCTAGTGACAGATATATTCTCTTTTGATTCCAACTAATGCTAGATAACCTTGAAACAGTTGAATATGTTAATAACTCTGTTTTGTTGGACATGCACCCACTACCATACTCTGTGAAAGTTTAAAGGGATATTTGTAGACTAACCATGATGTAACCACACTGCTACATCTTTTGACTCAAGTTGTCATTTTACATTTCACATACATCTGTATAATGGAGCAATGAAACTATGTTTGAGAGTCCAGTATATTTTCATACGTAACAAACTTATTTTTTAATTGCTGAATATATATTATATATATGTGTTAATTTTTCATATTTTTATGCTCTTCTGTTACACACTGTTAATTGAAAAGGAAATGGAGAAGTTATTTTAAGTAAATTAATAAATTAGATTTTTAAAAGCTAAACCTGTTTCATCTTTTCTCTTACTTTAAGTAATAGTATATTATTATTATTGGTAATTAAAAGTATTGTTCTCTGAGTCTTAGGGTAGTATGCCCACTGTACTTATAGCCCAAGAAAATAATCATTTTCTGTCAATAATTATTACAATTTTCATTGCAACACTTCTTATTTTTATGGCTCAACCATTCTTTTGGTACTGAAATTCACGATTGGAATTAGAGGTTATAACATGATATTAGAGATTGTTTAATGATGGTATTTATTTTGTAATGTGGGTGCTAAAAGTGTTTAAACACCTTGCATAAGTAAGCACTTAGTTGATTGAAGGTGGCAGATCTGATCAAAGAAGGTTTACCATTTAATAGCTATATGCAGTGTTTGAAATGGACTGAACTTGCTAGTATTTGTATCCCAAAGAGTTGCACACTGACACTTATTATCATAGTCAGAAATGTGTACTTAAGAATGTGCTGGTGCTTTTTGTTTGCTCTTCCTTTTATCTTTTGTCCTATTTTCATGTGTACCAACTTATTTTTTCATTTCTAACACTGGCCTTATGTGATTAAAATAAGATAGTCACTGCTTATCTTTAAATGTAATGTGAAAAACAAAGTGTATCATTCAGCATTCACTTAGTGTTTTTTTCCATTAGAAACAGTCGTCTTGAGAAAGTTTTATTTTTTTATATCATTTTCCTCTGCTGGTAAAAAAAAAACAGAATAATCAGAAGTAAGGTAAAAAGAGGAAAGACATACACAATTATATATTAACTACTTCAGAACCAAAATCAACTGAAATACAGTCTCATTCAGTTTGAACATGGATTTATTAATGGAAAATAATTCAGTTCTAAGAATTTTGAAATATTTTTTTTAAAATAAATGCTTTACTTTTTTAATGTGAACTTTTTTAAAATGGTAATTCCTGCCATGAAACATGTTTTATTTTCTTTGTCAAATAATTTTGTATTATTTTAATGTTTAGTTAACTGCTGGCCTTCTGAGAATGGAACAGGTGGTTGCGATGTCAATATTGAGTATGAGCTTGAACAAGAAAATATGGAATTGAATGATGTTTTAATATCTATTTCTCTTCCGTGAGTATATACTTTGGTGTTAGTTCTTCTGAAAACTGAGATTGGTTTGTTGAATTTTAGGTTAAGAATAACAATTTTTATGTGTAGAAAATATAAGTTACGATTTGACAAAAAATTAATTTTAGAGTTCCTGTTTTACTGATTTAATGAAGTTATTTTGTTACTAGTTGTTTTTTTATTCATTGTTTTCCAATTTTCTAGTCTGATTGCTAGTTTCGTCCAATTGTTATATTCCACCACACCTGTATAGCTTTAGTGATGCGTGAATTTGATATCAGATTTCTTATGTAATCTTACTCATAAATTCCAATAATAACTGCTTCTTTAATTGAACTTTTAGAGATCTTTTTGTCATCCAGATATTTGTTTACCAAATGGTATTAAAAAAAGAACAATGTTGTTGAATGATAAAGTTTTATGATAAAATATTGTCAAGCGTGTTTGTAAGATGTGAACAATTATTTAAGCTTATGACAATAGGTTCTCCATGTTTTATGGTAAAATGTTTTTACAATTCATGCAAACACCTGTCATTTCTGGTTTGATAAATTACAAGTTAAAATACATTCATGTATTAATGAAGCAATCAGACATCAGGATAAGATGAAGAATTATAAGAGTAAAATTATTCAAATTAATCATTAGTTCTTTAAATAGAAAGCAATTAGGGCTAAAAGAATCAACCTTTAAGTTATTTTATAATGTACAGTGGAACCTCTCTAAAGCAGTCACCTTTGGGACTGAAATAAACTGGCCTGATTAGAGGGTTCCACTGTACATAATTAGGGATTATGTAAACAAAAGGGACTGTGATTGAATGACCAATTTTAAAGGATGACTGAATCTGAGGGGTGGCCGCTTAGAGGGGTTCCACTGTATTTTTGAAGTGTGCATTATAATTATTAATCATAAAGTGTATTATTTCTCTGATGTAATTTGTTTAAAGACATTTTAAAAATATATAATGCTCTATATATCTCTATTAGATCGGGACCCAGTAACCTCATTGTAAACGAGTGTGATGGTGAATATCACCATGACAGCCGAAAGAATGTTTTAGAATGGAGGGTTCCTCTCATTGATGTGACTAATAAAACTGGAGCTATGGAATTTTCTTGTAATGGTGGTCCTGAGGATTTTTCCCAGTAACTGTAAACTTTTATTCCAAAACACTCTTCTGCAATATTCTGGTTAGTAAAATATCAAAAAATGAAAATAAGTATATGTTATGTTCTCTTGGTACTATTATTTGTGTAATAGTAAACTACCTGTCACAAGTTTGGACTGATATCAACTTCTGGTTAGAGAAAGCTACCTGTGTAGAATAAAACTATGAATTAACTTAGTAATGAGTAAATAAATATACTTCCTTACTCTTGTACTTATGATTAGCATGTATTGTTTTATCAGATATTATTGGCCATAATCAATAATATTTCATGAGGTTTAGTCAGCTTGAGAAAATCAGATTAGGCCTAAGTACTATTGTTAAACTAACAGTGCAAAACCATCTCTGCAGTAAAAGCATATTATCATAATTTTAGAAAAAAAAAAATGCTGTTAATGAACATAATAAAGAAATAATCTAATGTAAGTTAATAACACTAGTGCTCAAATAAAATGATTTTTTTTTTAATTCCATTGTTTCTTTCTTATAGGTTCGTGATGTTACACTTGTAGAAGGATCAGAACCTGTAAAGTATTCCTCAGATGCTATCTTGATTGTAGATAAGTTTGAAGTTGTTTGAACTTCCTCACTGTTTCACTTCAAGGAAATTCTACACCTGAAAAGGGATTATTTGGTAAATCCCCATTAAGAAGCTCTTAAATACTGTGTTAACACCAAGTAAAGCTGTAATTATGCAGTATTCTGCTGCTACTGCCAGATTAGGACCTCTCAGTGATAGCCTTCATTTATTATTATTATTTTGATTTATGTATTCTAGAAAACGTTTTTTTTTTCTGTAACTGTTTCTTTATTTTCTTTAAGTGGTAAATTTATTAAGCAGGATGAAAAATTTTGACATTTTTTTTATACATACATATTTGCTGTTGTCTTGAATATTTTGTGTTTCAGCAATTCAGAATCCATCAAAGAATCCCTTTTCACAGTTAGTAAAATATTAAAGTGGTGGTAATTAAAGTTAATTATATATACATCTGTACACAAAATGCTAATAAAACCACTTGTGATTAGCACAAAAGGGTGTAAGGACTCAGTTTGTTGTCAGTTAATGTTCTTATTGAAACAAATTGAAAAGGAACATTTAAATGTTGATATTCAGATTTAAAATATTAAATAAAAGTTCAAGTATTGATTGCTGTTAAACGTAACTCATGTATGCTTGATTTTATTTAAAGTAACACACAACAGGTTGAAAATTAGAAGTAAAGTTATAGTTACAGTTTCCAGGAATTAAAGTAATAGATTCTCAAAAATTGTATACAACTTGTGACCCTTATTTATCAACTATTTTGATATTGGTTGTCAATTGTATACAACTTGTGACCCTTATTTATCAACTATTTTGATATTGGTTGTCAATTGTATACAACTTGTGACCCTTATTTATCAACTATTTTGATATTGGTTGTCAATTGTATACAATTTGTGACCCTTATTTATCAACTATTTTGATATTGGTTGTCAATTGTATACAATTTGTGACCCTTATTTATCAACTATTTTGATATTGGTTGTCAATTGTATACAACTTGTGATCCTTATTTATCAACTATTTTGATATTGGTTGAAGAATATTATAGACAATGATACAGAAGGACAGAGTAAAGCATTTTTAGAAACACATTTCTGGATATTTAGTAAGCTTTACATTTTTGTTTTCCTTTAGGTTTCACTTCTCACCCACTATGTTGTGCACGTGTAATATCTTGGAATAATTAGCAATTTACCATTAGAATTTTTCAACATACACAAATAATACATACATTTTGTATGTGTAAGTTTAATTTTCAAATCTCGTGGTTTCCCTCTGATAATATTCAACATACTGCATTTTATAAAGACTTTATAAGTTCCTCTGTGTATATACTTAGAATAAGCAGAAGCAATTATTTTAGAGGTATGATTAAAAGTAGAATAAATTCTTTTGTATATATTATTTTGCCATTCTATAAGCTGTTTTAGAAACCCATTCACTTGTCAGAGAAAGAAACTAAATTAATTAATCATTTCTGAAAACCAAAATAATCTCAACATTACAAATACACCTAAATGTACTTAAGTGACCATCAGCAGAACATTATGAAAGTTTACTAAAAGCTAAACTTTTCCCTAATATTTAAGAGAAAACACTAACGTAAAATTCAGGTACAACCATAGAAGGCATAACGTACAATGTACCAGAAGAAGAAAAACATTTGGAGATTAAAAGAATGTCAGCAGGTCAAAAAACCATCAATTGTAAACCTTTGTAGAATACCTCCGTGAAAGAAAAACTAACACAACAGGTCTACCAGCATACATAGGTAATGCCAATGTAATTGTAGACATAAATAATACACCATCAAGTTCAAACCTATTTGAAAGAGATGGCTACTACAGAAAGGCAAAGTATAATCCAATGTATGAAATGGAGATAAAGATTTATTAACATTTTGAGGAACATCAGAAAGAACTTGGAAAAGAAACAGTAAAACAACGGTAAGCCATAACACAACCACATGAACTAGGCCAAGATATCCTTTAGATTTATTATCACCGTTAACAGGTGAAACATCCTTTTATGTTAATAACTCAATCCATACTGTAAAGATTATATAAGCAACCATGCTAACCTCACTAGGACTAATGATCAGTTTTAATGTGCCCTACTTGTTCACTAAAGGTCTTGAAATATTGCAGATACTCAACTAATAGCTTGAAAGTGATATAATTTGTCAAGAAACATGTCTAACAGACAAACAACTTATAAAATGAAGATAAATATTTCCAACAACAAGAGGGCTTAGTCATGCACTCACTCCTGTCACCAGTAATTGGTAATTTCTATGTGAAATATTGTGAAGATAATGCCCTCAAAACAGTCAGGATTGGGTTAAAATATGTTGACAATAAAGACCTAATATGGCTATGTATCACAGATAAACATCCATAATTCATGAACCATCTGAACAAGCAACATCCAGAAATGCAATTGACACTTTAAATAGATAAAAGATATGAATTTCTTTCTGTTGATGTGATTGTTAACAAGTGATAGGTTGTATACCACAGGAAACCTTAATGTCTGTACAATAAATCAAGACATCCCAACAGTATAAGGATGGATTTCACAGGCTCCCTGGTTTCCAGAATTTTAATACAGAAGATGCTAAGAGAATGAAAGAAAAACACCACTACAGTCCTTTTTAACAATGGATGCTCTGAATGCTTGTTTCCTGTATATACCAAGAATATGCAGGAACTAAACTACTAATAAACAGCTATATTTCTGTATGGAGAAACAAAGTTCCATAAAAGCTAGAGTCCAAGAGCATAATATATATACAGAGCTTTGTTATACATGGTACACTGCTGTTTCTGTAAGAGCTCATCAAAGACCATACAATAAAACTGAATAATGAAACGTGAACCACAAATGAGTAAAAAATAGCTATCTGTATCCATTTAACTGATAACACAGTCAATCTGATATTGAAAGTAGCAATCTGTATCCACTTAACTGATAACACAGTCAATTTGATATTGAAGGTAACCATCTGCATCCATTTAACTGATAACACAGTCAATCTAATATTGAAAGTAGCCATCTGTATCCATTTAACTGATAACACAGTCAATCTAATATTGAAAGTAGCTATCTGTATCCATTTAACTGATAACACAGTCAATCTAATATTGAAAGTAGCCATCTGTATCCATTTAACTGATAACACAGTCAATCTAATATTGAAGGTAGCCATCTGTATCCATTTAACTGATAACACAGTCAATCTAATATTGAAGGTAGCCATCTGTATCCACTTAACTGATAACACAGTCAATTTGATATTGAAGGTAACCATCTGCATCCATTTAACTGATAACACAGTCAATCTGATATTAAAGGTAGCCATCTGTATCCATTTAACTGATAACACAGTCAATCTAATATTGAAGGTAGCCATCTGTATCCACTTAACTGATAACACAGTCAATCTAATATTGAAATATTGAAGGTAATAAAATTTGGATAACCATCCTGAAAGCATCAAATAGTTAGTTGATTCAAAACCTGGGTACCATTCTTAAAGGCATTCAAACAGATGGTTCAGTCTTGTGGTAAAATCTGGGACACTGTCACAGTTGTAACAATTATAAATTTTGCCATTTCACAAGTAGATTAGAATAATCTAACAAAGTATATTTAGTTGATCTGTCTAAATTTCGGTTAAGGTGTTCTGAATGTAGGTGTGACATTCTTGTAAACCAAATGTCTAAAGATCACAACATATATTTTTGCATAACTCTACAAAGTTATTTACAATAAGGAATATCCCACAGAAGCTTGTGTCTTTATCAATTTCTTGCAGTGGGGCATATGCAAGTGAGTACAAATTGATGATATTTAGAATAGTTGCTGACAAAGGTAATCTAAAGATTACACCCTTTCGATTGACTTGAAAGTGTAGGATAGCATTATTTTTCCTATCTTAGCCCATTGTAAGTGTTTTTGGAAGACCTCTTTTTACTGAAGGATGTAGTTGAACTCAAAAAACATGAAAAACAATGACAGGTAGCTGATATCTTACACATATAATTTAGTGAATAAAGATTGTTTGCTTGTTTCTAACTTTGCTGTTTGCATTCAATTTATTTTTTACATCGTATTTTCTGAACCTGCATTTTTGCTGAAATTTTTGGCAAACAATTAGATTTCAGGCATTTAATTATGATAGATTAGTTAAAAGTAGCATTTTGCCATGATCAAAGAATTTGTTATTGTGGAGTTTATATTTAATTAGTGATTATTTATTTATAACATTAGTAGAACATGATTAAGTAAGAGCAGTTTCTGAGTGTGCAAAACTTAAGGCAGGGAGGAGGAAGCTGCAGCTAGAATGAGGACTTAAACCTAGAATTCAGTAAGGATCAGAGGCACTCTCTAAAACTAAGAGCTTTAAGTGACAATACTGAGAGTTTTATCCACATCCTCACTTCATTTCTTAGACGAAGATATTGATGGGTTCCTAGCAGATGCTATCAAGATGTACTTGATGTGACATCTGATGGCTGATATATAATGATCTTGAACTTTGGGAGTCACAGGAGTGTTAACATTAAGCAATCTGGATGCCCCAAGACTTAATGATGTGGTCTCTGAAGAACTCAACAGTGTTTGTTAAAACTTACAGGCTTAACAAGATACTGGTTTAGATCATCCGTATACAAGCTGATTGATAAAATCTGTGAGCTGGCCTGCATCTCAAATTTTCATTGTAACTCCTGGGGGTGGAAAATGCAGTATCTAGGTATAATTAAATAAGACAAGAAGTTAGGCAGTAGCCTTTCAAGCCAGAAAAGCATATTGAAGGTGCTCAAAACCCTTGATTGAAGGCCAAAGTTCCTCGGTGTGGATTCCTGTATGAGGTGAGGGGACCTCCTAGGGGAAAGTTCTGTTCTTTCAGTTTATCTCCTCTGTGGTCTAAATATTCATCCATGTGTTTGCCGTGCATTGTAACCCGTGAAGGGGAAGAGCGAATCCTGGTGGTTGAGGGATCCAACCTTAAAACACCACTCTGGCCTTGAATTCCTGTAAACGGGCAGCCTTGGGGTGACCCCTTGGGTCAATTGGCTGGTCGCCTCGGTTTAGGGTCAACCAAGCACCAGTGTTGGATGTTCTCAAAGGTGTTGTGGACATTATATCTGATGATGGTGTTTGGGTATAGTGCTCACGAAACCCTGGCATTGCTGCAGTGTCCTTGTTTGACATTGTAGTGCGTCCCCTCGTAGGGCTACATGGTGGGTGGGGTCAGTGAGCACTAAAATTTCCCTTTCTTTATTACGGATACTCCAATTAAAATTCTTAATAAAATAGTCTATAAATAAACAATCACGTCTTGAAGATTTTGAGCAGTAATCCTCACCATCCGTACCACCTGTTGTACCTCATTTTTTATATTGCACTCACTTTCAGACAAACCTTTAGGGCAAATGTCTCCCTTTTTCATTCAGAAGGGACTAGAGGGACTTGCTGGCTCTCCAAAGTCAGTAAAAAAGCTTCTATCTTGTGACATATTGGTGGAAACATCGACATCTCAACACAGTGAACTCCTGTTGCATTCAAAGGCGATTGGGAATATACCTATTGAGGTTACATCTTATGCTACTTTGAATTCATCAGGAGGAGTTATTGTTGAGAGGGAGTTGAAGAACATCCCAGAGTCAGAGATTTTCACTGGTTTCTTCACCCAAGGAGTTTCTCCAGTGAGGCATATCTCCAATTGCAAAGATGGAATTATGGTGCCGCTCAATGTCTTCATTCTGATATTTACGTAACCACGTCCACCTGCCACCATCAAGACAGGTTATCTTAATTGCAGAGTACAGCCATACACTCTAAACCCTCTAAAATGTTTTCAATGTCAGCAGTTCAGTCACTCAAAGATGTCGTGTCATGGTTCCTTGACGTGTGATTGTTGAGGTGGTAAGGACCATGCTGCATTAACTGCAATGACTCTCACCCGTCCTACTTTCATTCTTGCCCTAAATGGTTGGAAGAAAAAGAGGTGCAGCATTTAAACCAATGATTCATAACATTACCTATCATGAGCCTCGAAAATTGCTGTCCACCACTTCATCTCGGACATATGCTGCTGCACTTCATTCCACAGCTATTGTGGGAGTGCAGACAGATCTCTCTGTGTCTCCTAAAGAATCGTTCTCCAAACAAATGAAAAGTCTTTTAACCTCCATGGTTAAAAAGTTGATGAATCAACTTCAACATTTATCTCTGTCCCTTATATGCATTTCATCAAATCACAAGATCTGCATCCTTTGGTTCCATGTACAGGCATTTCCTTAGATCCATCTTCCTCTTTCACCCCAAGATACAAAACAATCATTCGTTCACATCCTCAGTCTCTGGAATCACCTTCCAACAGCAAAGACCTGCCCAGTCAACCCAGGGCAGAATCCATGGAGGTCGATAGACCTCCCTCAAATAAGGAAGGTAAGAAAAAAAGACGTGGTCGCAAACAGAAGGGTTCTCCACCCAATTCGCCTACACCTAAATAACATTGGCCACCCTGATACAATGGAACTATTAGGGTTTATGTTTTAATCTGGATGATATCAAAACACTGATTGCTTCCTATAATCATGTTTGTCTTTCCTTACAGGAAACATTTCTGAAGCCTGCTGATACAATCACCTTTCGGCAGTTTTTTTTTATACAGAAATGACAGGCTGTGTGATGAATGAGTGCTTGGAGGGGTGTCACTGCTGGTTGATCAGCATATACCCACCTTGTCTTTGCCACTCGACACACCCATGGAGGCCGTAGCCATCCGTGTTTCTTTGGGTCACACCATCACTGTTTGTTTTCTCTATCTGTCACCTGGAGAGACATGATCAATCAGACCTTGATGCTCTCGTTGAACAGTTACCGTTTCCATTTCTAATCCTGGGGGACTTTAATGGACATCATCCCCTCTGGGGAGGTGCTGATATTGATAGTTGGGGTCGTTCTGTAGAGCATATGCTCTCTGATCACGACCTTTCTCTTTTTAATACTGGTTCTTCTGTTTATTTTCATGCACCTAATCAGTTCTTTACTGCTATTGATCTCTCAAGTTGCTCCCCTTCATTATTTTCCCATTTTTCATGGAGGGTTGACAATAATCCACAAGCCAGTGATCATTTTCCTATAATCTTGAGAGAGACTGGCCGTGGTCGATGCCACCCGACCCACATGCCCCAGTGGAAGTGGATCAAGTAAACTGGCCTTCTTTCACTGTTCTTGCAGAACTTGATCCTGCCATTGTCTAAAAGCCATCAAAATACGACTGTGCAGCAGCAGTAACTGACTGTATTATACAAGCATCTGCTTAATGTATTCCTAAAACCTCGAAACGTTTTCCACTATATCCTCGTCCATGGCCTGGGATATTTTCCGTGGATATCCCACACTCTCGAATCTCATCGCTTTCCAGCAAGCCTGTGCACATGCTTGATGGGTAAGATGTCAAAGCCAAAAGGAATCTTAGATTAAGTTCACAACCAGCATATCCTCTACCACCAGTTACAAAGTCATTTGGGACAAGATTCGAAAGGTCAGTGGGCAATATCACTCTGTCCCCCTCTCGATTTTGCTCTCTGATGGACAGGAAGTGGCTGATACCCAGATTATTGCCGATACTCTAGGAGAAAACTTTTGCCGGGTATTTAGCACTTCTGCTACCTTTTTAACCATCAAGACTCGGGCAGAGCAATCACCTCTTTCCTTTTGAGTTGATTGTCTGTATGACAAAAATCGTCCCTTTACACTGGTGGAACTCAAACTGGCCCTTCATCGGTCTGGTAGTACATTGGTTGGACCTGATGATATACACTATGAGATGCTGTGCCATATATCTCCTGCTTTTCTTGTTATTTTGGTTGTTTTAACTGGATCTAGCAGGAAAATGTTTTCCTAATACCTGACACCAGGCTATGGTCCTGCCTTTCTCCAAGCCTGGGAAAGATCCCAAGATTCCTTCAAACTACCATCCAATTGCTTTGACGAGCTGTCTCTGTAAGACCTTATAGAGGATAGTTAATGCTCGTTTTGTTTGGTTCCTCGAATCAAACAACCTCCTCTCGCCCACCCAGTGTGAGTTCCGACGACAGTGCTCCACCATTGACCACCTCATTCGACTTGAAACGTCAACCATAGAAATCTTTCTCAAACGATATCTTCTATAAATATTATTTGACATTGAGAAGGCTTATGATACAACATGAAGGTGTGGCATTTTGCGAGACCTCCATATATATGGGCTACGTGGCCATTTGTCCATTTTATTAAAACTTCTCAATGGACAGGAGATTCCAAGTTTGTGTGGGTTCGACACTTTCCCATTCTTTTCTACAGGAACTTGGAGTCCCTCTGGGCTGTGTTTGAATGTCACACTCTTCAGTATAAAAATTAATGTCATCACTGAACAACTCCCTCTCACTGTTGCAAACGGGTTCTATATCAACGACTTTCACATCTCACGTCAGTGGTCAAAGATGAGGTATATTGAGCAGCAGCTACAGACTGTCCTCAATCATTTACTGAAGTGGACGACAGCTAACGGATTTACCTTCTCTCTCTCTAAAACCGTTTGCATGCACTTTTGCTACCAATGGGGTATTCACCCTAATTCTGAACTCCGTATCGGTGAAGTTGTATTGCCTGTAATCTCTGAGACTAAGTTCTTGAGACTTATCTTTGACCATAAGCTAACCTTTATACCACACATCAAGCAGCTACGGGTCAAATGTATAAGAGCACTGAGTATCCTCTGTGTTATCTGTTCCACCACTTGGGGAGCAGATCGACGTTCTTTGCTAAAGATATATCGTGCTCTCATTCGATCGAAACTTGACTATGGATCACTGGTTTATGGCTCTGCCAGACCATCAGCCTTAAAGATGTCAGACCCTATTCATCATCAAGGACTTCGACTCTACACTGAGGCTTTCTGCTCTTCTCCAGTTCAGAGCTTATACATAGTCTCATGAATCTTTTTTGCACTTCTGCCGTTTGCAACTGTCTTTACTATATGCTTCGAAACTTCGTTCCTCACCAAAGCATCCCACCTGGGGTTGGGTTTTCCTTCCTGGATGGGCCATGCTTTTTCAGACCAGATGGTCTGCCATTGCTCCTTTTGGCCTTCGTATCCAAGCACAGTTGGATGAATTGGGTCTGTCCTTGAATAACATTGCTGTATCCACTGGTCATCTCATCCAACCATGGCTTTTTACTGTGCCCAAATGTGACCTATCTTTAAGTCATCTGAAACAAATAGACACTCCTGATTGGAAATACTGTCTGCTATTTGCTGAACATCTTTCGAATCATTCTTCCATTCCTATTTATACAGATGGTTTGAAATCAGGTGACTGTGTGGGCTCTGCCATGGTTTGTTGTGGTTTGGTGGTTGTGCACAGAATCTCCTCTATAGCTTCTGTGTTCACTGCTGAACTATATGCCATTTCTTTTGCTATGTATCACATAGAAGCTGAGCAGTACTCAAACTGCACGATTTATACTGACTCGCTTAGTTCTTTACTGGCCCTGGAATCGCTTCCACGTTGGCTCACACCCTGTTCTCGCTGATATTCAAAACCGACTGGCCCATTTTTCTTTAACATCTACTTCTATCCAGTTTTTCTGGATACTGGGTCACGATGGTATTCGCGAGAAGCAGCACGTCGACACTGCAGCTAAGTCTATCTGCTCTGGCACTATCACCGCTGTGCTTGTCCCATACATGGACTATGGTCCTATATTCCAGGCTCTGCTCCGTGCCAGCTGACAGTCGACAAGGAGTAAGTAACGTGAAAACAAGCTTTTCCAAAAAAAAACCTATATTGGACTTTGGCCTCTTGCTACCGTAAGGATCGGAAAAAGGAAGCTGTTCTAACTGGACTACACATTTATCACAGTTTTCTAACTCATCGTTTTATTTTATCTGGAACTGATGCACCAGCGTGTAGTTTGTGTAACACTCAGATCACAATAAGCCAGATTTTACTTTCTTTTCATCATTATGATTCACAACGACGGCACCATTTTAAACATGTTCTGTCCCAAGGTTTGTCCATAACGTTAGACAATGTTATTGGTGATGGTGACACTGTCCACCTTGGTAATGTTTCTAGTTTTTTATAGGCCATTAATCTCTTTAATGCCATTTAAGTTTTTTTAATTTATACATTACACCTTTTTAATGTGGCTCCCTTTTAAAAATCACACTTCATCTAGTTCGAATTGAAATTAGAAACTGGCTGTAACATTAAATAACTCGAAACCAGGACTGAAAAGGCCAACTTCAGGTGACTGACGGTGGTTTATGTACTAACCTGTTAGTCTTCCTAGCGAGTTATGATTATTACAGTGACGCTACAGAAAGTCCTTTACAAGTTGAATCACTGTAGTTTTTCTCTTGACGTTGTAGACTAGATGTACACATTAGTTTTATGCTATTTATTTATTATTTTTTGTTAACTTTGTTTTGTTCTACCTTAATTTCCTGTTATGAATATTACTGAATTTACTTTTACCTTTTTACCGAACGTTTGGCGCAGATAGCCTAGCTGCTCTGTGCCATAAAACACTAAATCAATCAACCAACCAAGGCCAAAGACAATGTGGGATGAGTTTCATAACACGTTAAAATACAATGGCAAGAACTCCTGTGCAGTTTGCCATCTCATTGTTTTCTTTTTATGAAGTTGTTGGATATTAACAGAATGAATATTCCTGTGTTTCTAGAGAAAGAGAAAGACCTATCTGGAATTTATTGGCAGCAAGACTGTCAGGATCACAATTTGACCTTGCACATACAGACCTTGGCTCTTTTGTGGTAGTAGTGACGGTTTACAATTTTAGACTCATACTTTAATGAAGAAATTTATTATCCGTGATGACGAGAAAACCCACTTGTAGAGAAAAATATATATGTTAAAAGGGCTGGTATGGATAGAGAAAACTCTATGTAGAGGAGCAAACAACATTTCGACCTTCTGGCCACATGTTTGAAGGCGGTTGTGTAATTGAGTGTAGGAAGGTAGAGAGCGTGCTTAAATGTTTGGTTATATTTATTAATATAGGTATAAAGGTGTTCCTTTGTATTGGTTTATTTGGGCTTGAGTTGTTGTATAAGTAAGGCTTCTTTAATTTTGCGTTTATTTATGTTTGTTTCTTTATTTAATGTTTGGGTGTTTTTTATGGTTATGTTATGTTTACTTCATTTGCAATGCTCGAAAATTTGTGAAGGTGACTTTCTGTGTTCTTTGAATCTGGTTTTCATTTTTCTACTTGTTTCTCCCAATATAGAAGTCGTGTCAGTTATCACATTGTATTTTATAAATAATGTTGGTGTGGTGTTTGTCAGTGTAGTTTTTGCATAGTATAGACCTCAATTTTGTGCCTGGTTTTTGATTTAATTTGGTATTAACTGGAATGTCATATTTTGTTACTAGTTTTTGCCAAATGTTGGTTATTTTTTCTGATGATGTCGGAAATATATGGTATGCAGCAGTATATGGTTTTGTGAATTTTGAAATCGTGGGGTATGTTTACTTTTGTCTGTTGACTTTGCTTTTTGTTTAGGTGTGGGCGTACGATGTTTTCTATGGCTTGTAGAGGAAACTTATTGATGTTGATGAAGTACGTAACAATACTTCATTAATCAGTGATGACGAGAAACCCACTTGTTGAGAAATTTATATGCAAAAACGGCTCGTTTGGGCTGAGAAAACACTTTTACATAGAAGAGCGAACAACGTTTCGACCTTGACGATGACCGAAGAAGGTCGAAACGTTGTTCGCTCTTCTATAAAGTGTTTCTCAACAAACGAGCCGTTTTTGCATATAAAATACTTCATTAACATCAATAAGTTTCCACTGCATACCATATATTCCCGACATCAGCAGAAAAATAACCAACATTTGGCAAAACTAGTAACAAAACATGACATTTCAGTCAATCCCACCAGTCCATGGTAAAATAGTAGCCCAAGAGTTGACGGTAGGTGGTGATGACTGGCTACCCTCCCTACAGTCTTACACTGCTAAATTAGGGACGGCTAGCGCAGATAATCTTCATATAGAATTGTGCTAAATTCAAAAACAAAACAAACGTAGAAGAATGACAAGATTGCAATAATACCGACTGATTATCTTGCTGTAAAGCAAGACTATCCATTTGTTGAAAGCCATACCTTGGATACCATATGTAGGTTAAAGCCATTTCTACTATAGTGACATTAACTTTTGACGTAGGAGATTCCACTAGCAACTGCATACCATGATTAATACTTTAGGGACTCTGATTAGAGTAATTGAATGACTCAGAACTGGACCTGGCATGGTCAGGTAGTTAGAATGCTCCATTCATAATTTGAGTGTCGTGAGTTCGAATAATCGTCATACGAAACATGCTTGCTCTTTCAGCTGTGGGGACATATAATGTGAATGTCAACACCACTATTTGTTGGTAAAAGAGTAGCCCAAGAGTTGGCGAAGAAGTGATGACTAGTTAGCTTTCTTCCTTCTTGTCCTACATTATTAGATTCGGGACGGATAGCACAGACAGCCCTCGTGCAGCTTTGAGCGAAACTTAAAGAACAAAACAACAACAATGACCCAGAACTAGTGAATATTCTTTGTCATGTGATAAGGTGAAGCATGGCTAGCACAAATTGAGAAATGTAAAAGACATGAACGTAGCTGGGACAGTTGTAAAAATAGTTATAAATACTAGAAAATGTTTCTTACTGCTTTATCAACTACCAAGACGTCGTTCTCAAGTTGTGTTGGTAGTCGCCACAGCTTTAAGAAAAAATTCCTCAGACATTAAAAGTGTAAAGGCTGTAAAATCCCAGTAAGTTATATGTGACTCTGTATGCTAATTTTGTATTCAGAAGAACCAGGAAGTGTCACACACTATTGTTAAATATTTAAATGTATTTTGTTACCAAATTCACAGGTAAATGCACTCATACAATGGAACTAACTCCAACAGCTAGTTGTTTGTAGAGTTGGATGAAGCGTTCAGTGTGATGAAAAACTGAGTTTCACATTCAGTCTGAAGTCTCAGTTGAAAACGCGGTGGAAACAGTGAAGATGAGAACCTACGTATCATATGTCATGTTGGCATACCATGAAACCAAACAACAGTTAACTGGTTACTTTCCAAATCTCTTGATGTTCAAGTGATAAATAAACTCTCTGTGTATTCGGTGCATAGCCTTTTATTTAATTCAGAAATATCGAAGTGTACACAGAAGTATGTGAAATAGCTACATTCTGCAATACTCAGCACGTTGTAAAAGTAATAAATTGGATGTATATCAAAAGGTATTTGATGCAAATATAATAAAGAACGAAAGTTGGAGCCTGGCGGGTGGGTATATTTGTGGTATGCAGATGCACCATAGAAACAGTATAGTTACGGCTAGACTGATCTGTAGCTTATTTGTTAAACAACTTTATAAAGTGATTTATGACTTTCCAAGAATTTGTTGTGTGGTATATATATTTATACGAAAATCTATCAAAAGGCTTAAACCTATATCACTTGAACTCTTCTTCGAGAAACATCATTTTTCACTGTGTTGAATACTATTGTTTGGGACGCGTGGATTTTATCTGCATCTGCAACTGATTTTTTGTTCGTAAACTCTCACCTGTTTCAATATGGTAGGTATAGTTTATCACGGTAGGGTACGAATTTCTGTAGGTCTCTTTTGGATAGTTCTAGTTTCTCGTATTGAATCACAGATATATATTTCAATTTCATTGAGTATAACGGTATACTCATCTTGGAAAATCTAAATATCTTATATTAATACATCTGTACGATCAGAGTGTATGAATATTTTGAGTTAAAAACGGTTGGCACCTGTTCTTTCCAAAAATGATTAATTTTCAGTGGCATATCATTAACTTACGAACAATGAAAAAAATAAATATACAGATAAATATATATTTGTAATTCATTCAGTTTCATTGCAAGTTTTGTCGTTTGTGTTTGTTTTGTCATATGGATGTCTGAGCTGCATATTCAAAATCATTGTACTAAATCATAACCAGCCAGTGAATGAATTACATTACATTTGTAAAATAGTAGAAATATCTTGCTTGCTATAGAGTCCTCACCTCGTACGAGGTCTGTTTCACTGTGTCGTTATTTGTGTTGTTAAATACCCAGGAGGGTCAGGTACATTTGACCTCTTCCTCCCTCCCGAACGATTATAGCGTCTGTTTTAGGGTTTTGTTTTGTTTTTGTTTTTTAAGCTTTGGGCCAGAGTAAAAGTATAACATCATACTCAGGTCCATTTCAGGGCTCAGTCCATGCATGGACGAACAAGAAGTTTTTTGTTTTTTTTTCCTAATTTAATTTTTTCTATATATATATATATATATTTTTGTATTTTCATATATATATATATTTTTTTTTTGTATTTTTCTCCTTTTTCTCGATTGAGAGAATGCTACTACTACTTGCAGTAACAAACACAAAAAAAAGAAAGTAATAATAATTATTATTATTATTCAATACTTGAATAATAATTCAAAAAAGAGAAGAAAAATAAAATAAAATAAAAATAATAATGATTAAAAAAGAAAATAATAATTATAATAATAAAAGAAACAAGGACTAAGTGTCTAGTGCATAGTGGCCAGCTTGTGTTACATTTCTTAAATATATGTTAAAGGGAGAGGTATTTAGGACCATTTACATCATTTGTACATGATATCTGTCGAGATCACACATTAAGTCATTTTTATGCCAATTCTTATTGAAATATTTTAGAGAATTATGCAAGAGTCTTTCAGCTATTGTATCTATGTTTGCATACTTGTGCATGAATGTGGTTGAGGTGCTACGTGGTACTTTATATGCTGAAGTTAGTACTGAATTTTGTATACGTTGAAGTTTCTGTACATGTGTGGGTGCTATGTTAATCCAGGCAGGTGATGCATATTCTATTGTTGGTCTAATGTACGTTTTGTAGATTTTAAGTATGTTGTCTGGTGATGTTCCTTGGATTTTACCTGAAAGACTTCTTGCATAGTTTGCTCTTTTCCAGATTCGTATCAGTACATTTTAATATGTGGTAGCCACGTTAATTTTGAGTCATAGGTTAGACCTAGAAATTTAGCAGAAGTAGCAGTCAGTAAAAGTGATCCATTCATATAGAGTTTTGGTGGATCTTTTTTCAGCTTATTCAGTCTGCTGAATACTATGACTTGGGTTTTTGGAATATTAATTTTGATTCTGTATTTCTGGCAGTATTCTTCGATGTTATTTAGGACTGGTTGTAGGTTCGTTGCTGCTATTGACGGAGTGGGGGCACTTTTCCAGACTGCTACATCGTCAGCGAACTGTGATGCATAACCTAAATTTAGGTCCGACAGAGGCATATTACTCACGTACATGATAAATAATATAGGGCTAACAACCCCTCCCTGCGGGACTCCTGCTTCGGATGAAAAGGACCCTGAGTGGGCCCCATTTACATTTACTTTACACATTCTGTTATCCGGGAAGTTGGACAGCCAGCGAATAGTTTCCTGGGGTAATGCCATTTCAAGCAATTTATGTCGTAAGCCGTTATGCCACACTGTGTCAAATGCTTTCTCAATGTCGAGAAAGCAAGCTACAGTGCATTCTTTTTGTTGAAGCTGTCGGTAATTGATTCTGTAAGTCGAATCAGGTGGTCTGTAGTTTGGCGGTTTTTTCGAAATCCGTTTTGAATTTCTGGTAATTTTGAAGTTTCTTCTAAGTAAACTGACAGACGATTACTAATTATCCTCTCTAATACTTTGCCAATACAACTGGTTAGGCTAATCGGGCGGTAGTTGTTTGGTTTATTCGCTGGCTTTCCTTCTTTCTGGAACATTAATATTATTGCTTCCTTCCAAGAAACGGGGATATATCCAGCTGATAGTAAGAGATTAAATAACGCTGTTAGGTGTTCGTATAATCTCTGAGTGCCTTGTTTTAGGAGGATAGCTTGAATACCATCTTCTCCAGGGGCTTTGTTTTTTGTGTTGTTAATAGCAGTTACGACTTCTGTTACAGTGATATGTTTTGTCAGATGATGAGTGCTCCAGTCTTTTGTTTTTTCTTAGAGAAACTGGCGTGATTAGGCATATAATATATGCTAATTATATTAGCATATAATAAAACAAATGTATTTTAAAATAAATCAAATATTGAATTAAATCGTATAAAAATCATATAAAATAATACCGTCTTTGGATGTAAATATGAATCACATTTTATTGGTATTGCTGATTTAGTGTTATGCAGTAGACAATTACACCCGAGATGGCGATAGGTTCGCGTGATATGTTTGAAAGAGGATCATGAATTTGGAATTGCTCGGTAAAGTTTAGTTCCTAATTCAATTACTTTTGTTGAATATCATAATTAAGTTTAAATACATTAGAGTTTTTATTTGCTGCTTAATTTCAAAATATAAATTATCTTGAACACTGTAGAGTTGTTAGAATGTATTACTTTTTTACAGTTCGAACCTAATAGTAATAATTAATATACACCAAATGTATTATGAAATTAATAATATAAATACAGTTTTTATAATTATGTTAATACAAGTACTAATAGTCATCAGCACTTCATATTCTTATGGGGTTGTTGTCGTACTAATGAAAAGTAAATGCGTTTATTTAAGATTTGGTTACAGGAGAGATTTATCTGTTAGAATTGCGTGTTGTTTAAATAGTAAGTAGATACAAGTTATAGCCTTTTAAACTTAGAAGTTTAAGTGAATCTGCTAAAATAAATTAACAACAAAGGATAAAAAAAATTATTTTCATCAGAATACAAATTAAATTAATTTGCTTTATTAGCACACAATTTTTACAAAACCTAGAAATGTTGAAAACTTTGTCATGTATATTGTTTATTAGTATTTAGACTAATTGCAAGATTAATTACGTAAATGACATGATTGATGAAACCTTAAATTGTACCCATTGTTAGAGTACAGAAAGATTACACTCTGAATGCAAAGTTTTAAAATGTAAAATGTATAAAATGATGAATTAGATATAGAATGAAATATTAAAGTAATTAGTATTGCATCTATATCTGTTGTATGGACACCTGAATAGATTTTACTTTTGTTAATGTTTGTAAATTCAGGAGAAAAACCTTGAGCCATCACTTAATTACAGTATTAAATTTTTCAGTTGAAATATTCTTAAAGTAACAGGGATATTTTGAGTTATTGTGCAGTTTAGTTTTGAAAGTAATAGCCAAGAATAATTACAATACATTTAATAAACCTACAACCACTGCTAATAGTGTAAGTTTATCGTTTATTTTGAGTTATAAATCTTAATACTGCTATTTTTGTGTGTGTGATGAATGTACTCCAAAAGAGTAAGTAATTTATGTAACAGTGCAATGAATACAAATAATAATTAACAGAGGTTGCCAAATATCTAGGATAGTAGCTTAACTTTAAGGGGTAAGTGTGTTTATAAGTTGAGTGTTTGAGACATAAACTACAAACATGGCTTTTTTCTGCAGTGTGATATTGAAGATAAAAGATGCATTATTTTTTGCATGATACATAAAGAGATTCAAAATGCTTGTGAAAAGCTTCATATTTTAGTAAAATCCACACATATTGTTACTTTGGTGACATTGTTATGTTTTCAATGTTTCAAAATATGAAGCTTCTCATAGTAAATCAAAATTAAATTGTTTCAATATTTATTCATTAATGTGTATAAACCTAGTTTTGTGTTCATTGTTTGAAGTTGTATTGAAATGACTTCTGTAAAGAATTTCTGTTGGAATTAAAATTGTAATGTTAATTATTCACATCAATCTGAAGTATATATTTTTATTTTACTTTTTTAGTGGCTCAATGCTAAGCCAATGGACTTTTGAGGCTAAAATTGTTTTTTTTTATATCGTAATAAGCAGATCATTGTGTAGCTTTGGAATTTTCAACAAGCAAATCTTACTGAAGCTCTGAATTTGATTAATCAAGCAAGCAAGCAAAAATATGTTCTAAGAAATCTCATGTTGATAGATTTAGAAGTTGTATTAGTATGAAGTTAGATAATTATATATGTATCATGTTAATAAGCACTGTGAGTTCACACATAATCAAATAAAATAACATGTTTTATAAAGTATAGTTTGTTTTCAGCAGTACAATGAATATTTTGATGTTTTTGAATTTCAGAATCTTTTGGCCAGAATTTTCCAGAGGTAAGAAATTAATGATTCTTAAACAAAAACTTGAATTTAAACCAAGGTGCTGTTATTCGTCTATACAGTGACTAACTGGACTTATAATAATTTTAAAGTATTAAGCTTTATCATTGAAATTTTTGGTGAGAATTTCAGTAATACTTTACAGCATTTAGTCTGCTTAAGTATAAGATTAACTATCTCTGGAATTTATCTGTTGTTTATTATTACATATAACTTAACCTTGGAATAAACACATTATTTACATTGTCTTCAAATTAAAAATTTTAAACAATGTTCTAAAGTGTACATGATGGTTTTAAATCTTAATTTTGTAATGAACAAAAAATAAGGTTTCAAAATATAATTTTTTTCAGCCATGCATTATGAAAGATAAAGATTTTTTTTTTCTTTCTGATAAATGTGTTTTACTTTGAGATATGACATATTTGTATTTTATATTAGCATTATAATATTTTTCCTACATCTTTATATTATGGGTGTTACTTATGCACTCATAAGTAAAAATAAAAGCGTTATTAAGCTGACCTAAAGTGAAGATATAGGTGTGGTCAACTTCGTTTTATCTTTGCATTTTGCTTGAGCACTGTGATGTTGCATGCAAATTATATTGTGAGTTTATGGGTGACAATTTTTCTAATCTTCTCTAATCTTATTTCATTATGTAAAAGACTGTTTGTAATAGTAAGTTTTTCTTAACTACACCACGCTGTTATTAATTTTAGATTTGACATTTTGTTTAACTCCTATTTTTATTTTGGTAAATGATGTTTATACTTTAAAGCCAACTTTTAAGTCTGATTGTGTTTATTTAACATGGCTTTGAGGGCAAATGTACAATGAATGTAACCGTTTCACTTTGTGTTAGTATAACTTCCCATGTGATTGTTTGCACTTTTCTGATCACGTCTGACTGAAAGAGCTTTTTTTTTTTTAGGATTTTAGGGCAACACAAATAAGAGTTACATAAATTCACTAGTATTCAAAAGTAGTGATTTTAGCTTATGGTAAATCACTGAGTTTCATTCGTTAGATAAAGGTAAATAAATTATAATAATGGTGCAAAACAAATTATACAACAACATGTGATAGGCTTTATCAATATGGATTTTGTTTAGCAACAGTGGGGTCACGGGTTGAGAAAATTAGTAAGTGAAAAGTTAAGAGAGGCATAATTAAAAAATATGGACTTTTCAGTGAAAAAAAAAGAAAACTGCACAAATTTTAAAATATTTTTTTGAAAGGTTAAGAATTTATTGTAGACCTGTTATGATTCATTGATGTATTACAGTACTAAGGTTTTGAGATGCATATTGATACAGGAAACCTGAATTTGTGAATAGTGGTATTGATCTGTAATAGTTTGTTCTTTACTTTAGGCTCAAACTAAAAGTTAATAATTCAGTTATTATATTCTGATTCTCCCTTCTTTTCATAGAAGTCTACAAATATTTAAGAAATTGAATGTGGCTTTTCTGGTCAGTTTCTGTGTTTTTCTTGAAAGACGGTTGTGTTATACGAGGGCTGTTCAAAAAATACGCGGACTGTTTGAATTGTGCGGCTCCAGTTGGTTCCAGGGGAATCCACTTGGTGTTGCTAGGTTCGCACAGATCAGCTGATTACGACGCCATTTCCCGATTGCAGATATCTTCATTTGTGTATTAGCTACGCAGTTTTAAGTGAAGTGCAATTTTTTCGTTTACGGATTTCAGAATGAATGACCTGAAGGAGTAACGACTTGCTGTGAAATTTTGTGTTAAACTTGGAAAATCTGTGACTGAAACTTTAGCTATGCTTAACACGGCTTACGGTGATGTTGCTATGAAGCGTACGGCATGTTTCAAGTGGCATGAACGTTTTTAAGAATGGTCGACAGTCCATTGAAGATGATGAGCGTCCTAGACGTCCTTCCACGTCAACTGACGACCCACACGTCGACAAAATCAACACCTTGGTGCAGGCAAATCGACGTCTAACTGTCAGGGAGCTTGCTGAAGAGTGTGGGATATCAGTTGGATCTTGTTACGAGATTTTGATTGAAAAATTGAAGATGCACCGCATTGCTGCGAAATTCAGCTCTCAGAACTCGTAAGTTTTTGGCCAAACACTCGATCACTGTTCTTCCCCACCCTCCCTACTCACCTGACCTTGCTCCTTGCGATTTTTTCTTGTTCCCCAAACTCAAAAGACCCTTGAAAGGAAGAAGATTTGAGACGATTCCCGAGATTAAGGCAAATGCGACGAAAGAGCTGGAGGACATTACAAAAGAAGCGTACCAGGACTGTTTCAACAAGTGGAAACACCGTTGGGATAAGTGTGTGCGTTGGGGAGGAGAGTACTTTGAAGGAGTCCCAGACCTGTAACTTCTAAATAAAGTACATTTTGTTTTATGACGTCAGTCCGCGTATTTTTAGAACAGACCTCGTATAGAGTATCGTATTATGACTGAGGTCGTGGTATCATACTTTTGCCAGTGTATATTGTAAATCAGGGCAAGGAGCAAGCAACAAAATTGTTTTAAATTTTTATTAACATGATTGTGTGGTGATAAGAGACAAAAAGTACTTGAATGTATTACTAATCTGTAGTTCCATAAAGCACAAAAAAACCCCAACAAATTCCAGAAACATCAAAAAACTTGTATCTGATGGCAACATACAAACATGGAATAATGAACTGTTACTACAGTCTTTACAGTTTACGCTGCTGTTTGTAAAACATTTATTTGTATTATTAAGATAATACAGTACAGAATTTTTGTAAGCTGTATTTAGTTTTCTGCAAAAGTTTGCTATAAAGTTGACAAAAAAATTTTGAATGGAAACTTTTACATTTATTTTCAGGAGTTTGATGGAGCCTTAGACTGTATCAGTCTGGCTGTTACTTGTGCCTTCAACAAACGGGGGGACTCTACTGGCTGTTGGTTGCAATGATGGCCGTGTTGTTATTTGGGATTTTCTAACAAGAGGAATAGCCAAAATAGTTAGTGCTCATGTCCATCCAGTTTGTTCCCTGAGGTCAGTACAATTAGGTCAAATAAGGTGTTGCTCTATTTCCAACATCAACCAGTTGTGAAACTATGCTCCGTATACTCACATACAAAATTCTGATAAAAACAATTACATGTTAATTTATAGCATGTACATGAAATGTATAATTTTCCATAGCTAGATATGGAGAGTACAAACGTAATTGTTAAATAAATTATCTAATTATATGAACCGTATCTCAATGGGTCATGGACTACAGACCATTGCATTGTTGACTTGCATTCAAAATGTAACTACTATTCTATGAATTTACATCAATACGTTTTATATCAAATTATAGAGTATAATTCAAATTATTGTATTATATATTAACTGATTTCTTAATTTATAAATAAATATTAGAAAAACACTTAAATACAGAGTTTTTTTTTCTGCATGTCATAAGATATTTTTAATGCACCACTAGTTGCAGTTAGATGTTTGTGATGTCAAAATACAAAATTTGTAGTTCTTTAGGAAGTACGAATCAAATTGCTAATATTGTCAAGCTGAAATGTAAGAACTCTATTTTTCCTATATGCTGAGATATTTCTTACGTACTGAATCAATTACAGTGGCCCCATTTATCTCTTTCTGTTTTTGGAAATAGTCCCTTATATAAAGTACTTTAATATATGACATGTCAATAGCCAGTCAGAAACTCAGAAAGTCCCTGTAGACACTTTCTCAATGATTTGAAAGTGCTTGAAAGCCATCTTCTTTTAAAGCAAGATTTCAAGCAAGTAGGTTGTATCTTTAGTCTGCTCAAATTACATATTGTTTTAGACAAAAGACAGGTTTATTATTAAGCTTGATTAACTATTGTGGAATTTTATGGTATTGATACAGTTATTTATGATATTTTTAGTTATTTCAAGATGTGAGGTTTAGCAACCTACAGCAAGTAGCAAATGAATACAAAGGTTATCGTAACTACAGGGTGTTCGGAAAGTCACTGTGCACTTATATATTTATTAACAGACATGTTTCAATATAGAATACAGGAGGTAAATATGAATGACAATTATAAACAATGTTGAAAGTGACCCCCATTGGCATCAGTACAGGCTTGGATCCTTCTTATTTTGTTTCTAAACACCGCTATCACTTGCTGGCTTGAAATAGACTGAACAGACATATGATTACAAAACTGCACAGTGACTTTCCGAACACCCTGTATTAGATGTAATTGTTTGCTACATTTATTAACTTTTCTGTGTTTTAATAAAAATTAATTTAAGACCTTATTTGTGAATTTAATAATTTATATACATAAACAATGTATAATAATTGAAATGTGACTGTATATTACAAAATACTAGTCCATTGTAACATAGCCAAGATTGGTCACTTTATAAAGACTAAAGTTCAGTTTTATATTATTGGATATGGTAACATGAGTGCAAATGCAACTCGTCAATACAAGTTATGTAATTTTAACCAAACATGACTGGAAGGTTAATATAATAAAAATAATAAATTTATAATGTTATGAGATTTAAGTTATTGATATTAAATGTATGTATTTTTGTGTTATAATATGTGGTCATTCTAGAACAAAAATAGCAAAGTTTGTTAATTTTTTTATGATGGTTACAAGATTGGTCAAATTTACAGACCCCATAGAGTTAGGGTAAAGAAAATAACAGACAAAATATGAAGTATAATTGAAAACAAACAGCTGAAATGTATTTAGGAGGATTTAGAGATTGATTGCACAAATAATATTTGAGCTTGTTTGGATGAAGAATGGATTTTTAATCACAACATTAAAATCAGTTCGTACTCTGACTAGAAACAGACTCAATAGTTTTATAAACAAATCTTCAGTAAAAAGTTCTGTGTTAAAAAATTTTATTTTAACTTGCTATCTTTTCAAAAAGCCTAAAACATTTATGAAGGTACACATATTGCATCAAAAGTTACAGTATAAATACTTAATTTATGTATATTATGCCGAGCTCATTGGGAAACAGTTAACTTGTGATTACAAGTAAAGTTATCACTGAATAACATTTGCCTTTTTCCGTAAAATCAAACTCTAAAGTAGAGCATAGTATTTACAACTTAGTATTAAGACTGTTACGTTATATTAAAGTTATTGCTACTTGTAAATAAACAGTTGGTAAATTTAAAAATTCTTGTTAGTGCTGTTTCATGTATTATTTGTATTGTTATACACATTGACTTGGCTACAACATTACAAAGGAGTTAAACACGTGGGCTGTTGCTTTACATGTGAAACATACTGTATGTGGTAAAGAAAAGTTACCAGTACATCTTAAACAGAACAGATATATTTTCATATTTGCAACTTTCACAATTGATTTGTGTACCGAGCATCTAAGTGTATGAAGTGTTTACAACCACTAGACCTTAATGATCGGTTCTTTACTATCTAGATTGCCATCCATTGCTCAGAAAAATCTTTGTAGTGTCCACCTGTTCAATTTGATTAGTAAATACTGTATTTGAGCCTTAATAATGAATGCTTTCTTGCATCTCAGAATAGCTCGTATGGTTGTTAACCTGAAGATGACCTAAGGAGGTTGAAATGTTCTCTGCTTTATGAGTAAAAGTGTTAATACCCATACCAGCCATCCTGAGATACATTTTTTACTTCAAGTGGGTTTCTGGACATCATGAATCTCTTGTATATTGTCTACCAAATACATATTGCAGGCTTAGTGATGCTGAGTCAAAACCCCAAATTCAGTTTAGCACATGCAGGGTAAAAACAAATCAAAACACTCGTTTACAGTGTATGTGTAATTTAAAAAAATACACCAAAATAGTGTAAATCATACATATGGGGTAAGTATCTGCAGCTATTCTATTATGATTGTAATTCAACAATTTATGTGAGCATAGTCTGTATGAATGACAAAAATTTATACAAGGTAATGTTTCATCAATTGAATACAGTCATTTCTTGTTATTTGAGATTATTTGTATAATCTTAATGAAATGTATAGGGTCTTTAGATGTTCAATGTACAGCTGTTTTTATCTGCTGTAATTACAGACTGATGATTCTACACTGTGATGTACTTTTACCAAGCATGAACATTACAGTGATCATAAGAAAGTTAAACAGTGAATTTAACTACCGTGTTTCTCCGAAAATAAGAGAGGGCTTATATTAATTTTCACTCCAAAATATGACACTAGGGCTTATTTTCGGGGGATGTCTTATTTTGATATATTAAAAAAATGAAGTTATAAAGTAAAACTATTAAACTAACTGATTAATACTTAAACAAACTAATTAACTAACTATTAAACTAATTAATAAATTAATTATTTTTTTTTATTTCTTTTCTCTTCCTGCCACTCTTAACTAGGACTTATTTTAATGGTAGGGCTTATATTGAAACTATCCCCAAAAATCACACTAGGTCTTATTTTATGGGTAGGTCTTATTATCGGAGAAACATGGTATTAAAAATTCATAATTATCTGTAGGTGTGTATATGTATAAAAAAAATTCATGTAATTTACCTAAATATATGTATAAAGAGGGTTAATAATTACTTGTTATATATTTTAATTCTTATAGACATGACAGAGTTCACCTGCATATTAGTATTTGTTTTGCATTAGACATTTTGATAATCTCATAGTTTGTGATATTTGAGAAAGTTCTGGAAATATAAAGTATTTTTAGTAAGTTTCAAACACATAATGCATTTCTATAAAGAATTTACAAGATTATTAACCAAATTTCATTATCAAAGTTACTGTTCATGTAATATCTTGGTGAAATACATAGAACCAATGGCATTGTTTGATACCAGTTTTTGTTTTATAAAATTGTTAATTCCGTGGGACAATTCTGTTCCTGGACAGTGAGTACACTTCTTCAGTTGCCACAGCACGAAATTCTGAATTTCATTTGTACAGAAAGTACTGTATTGTGCTACCACATTATGTTGAGACAAGTTATTTTATCTTTGGCCCTTGTATTGTGGTCCTCTTCAGCTCAGTTTGTGTTTTCCAGGTATGTAACGTGTCAAGTATTGTATAAATGTGTTTTTTCATTGAAAACTAGTCAGAACACTCAAGGATGGGATTTGACATTTTGATTAGAAAATTCTGGCATTTGGTTTTACCTTTTTAATAGTAGCTTTTGCTTTGCTATTTTTTTTTTTCAAGAAATAAAATACTGTAAAAAGTCAAAATATTCAAATATAATCACAATTTGTATGAAATTCTCTTATAGCTAAAGTGTTCAAACAAGATAAAGTGACATTTTAAAATACTTTTACTTGGGCATGAAGAATATTTTTTGTAAAAAGCACCACTCTCTCAGTACAAAATGTGAATGTCCATTTTGTTTTTATTGACCAAATGGAGTTGATATTAATGTTTAAAAAAGTGAATACTTTTCTGTGTATTTCAGTGTGATATATTTTTGGATATTATCTTTTAACAGTGATTTTTGATTAATAATCTTTTCTGGTGTCTTCTGTATATTTTTTATATGTGGTTAAATAAAAATAAATCTTGAAGTATTTGTTTAACAGCTGGAATCGTAGTGGACATAAGCTATTAAGTGCTTCTACAGATAACACTGTCTGCATATGGGATATCATGACTGGAGAGTCAGAATATAGATATCGCTTTCCATCCCCTATATTGAAAGTCCAGTTTAATCCACGGAATGAGTAAGTAAAAAAAACTTAAGGTTTGATGTCAGTGTTTGTTTTTTTCAATTTTGCGCAAAGCTATACGAGGGCTATTTGCACTAGCAATCCCTAATTTAGCAGTGTAAGACTAGAGGGAAGGCAGCTAGTCATCACGCACCCACTACCAACTCTTGGGCTACTCTTTTACTAACAAATAGTTGGATTGACCATCACATTATAATTCCTCCATGGCTAAAAGGGCAAGCATGCTTGGTGCAATAGGAATTTGAACCCGCAGCCCTTAGATTACCAGTTGAACGCCTTAACCCACCTGACCATGCTGGGCCTAATGTCGGTGATCAAAATTGAAAATTGAACAGAAATCTGATTTGTATGCTTTTAAAATTTTGAAAAATAATGTGACTTATCTCTTAAAATATAAGCTCGACAATTTTAAAAGGGCAGCATCATTCTTTTCAAACTGTAAGTTAAAAAAAAGTTTAAGTTTTCTAGCAAATATCACAAAGAACCACTGTAGTAAACACATTTCTTATCAGGACTTGTAGGCATGATTAAATATTTGAAATATTCATAGACATTTTTATTTATATTACTTAGTTTATTTTCTGTTAGGATGACACTTCAGTTGAACCATAAAATATAAAATAATTATCTGGTGATGATATTTTTATACATAACTTTAATATGTTTGAATTTATGGGTAAAACTTAATTTACAATTTTCAGGTAATTTTTCAAATATTCTTTGTGTCACTAACAAAATGAACATTGTGGACATACAACTGATTTCATTCAATAAAATACTCTTTGTGTCACTAACAAAATGAACATTGTGGATATACAACTGATTTCATGCAATAAAATACTCTTTGTGTCACTAACAAAATGAACATTGTGGATATACAACTGATTTCATGCAATAAAATACACTTTGTGTCACTAACAAAATGAACATTGTGGATATACAACTGATTTCATTCAATAAAATACTGTGTCACTAACAAAATGAACATTGTGGATATACAACTGATTTCATTCAATAAAATACTCTTTGTGTCACTAACAAAATGAACATTGTGGATATACAACTCATTTCATTCAATAAAATACTCTTTGTGTCACTAACAAAATGAACATTGTGGATATACAACTCATTTCATGCAATAAAATACTCTTTTTGTCACTAACAAAATGAACATTGTGGATATGCAACTCATTTCATTCAATAAAATACTCTGTGTCACTAACAAAATGAACATTGTGGATATTCAACTCATTTCATTCAATAAAATACTCTTTGTGTCACTAACAAAATGAACATTGTGGATATACAACTCATTTCATGCAATAAAATACTCTTTTTGTCACTAACAAAATGAACATTGTGGATATGCAACTCATTTCATTCAATAAAATACTCTTTGTGTCACTAACAAAATGAACATTGTGGATATTCAACTCATTTCATTCAATAAAATACTCTTTGTGTCACTAACAAAATGAACATTGTGGATATACAACTCATTTCATTCAATAAATACTCTTTGTGTCACTAACAAAATGAACATTGTGAATATGCAACTCATTTCATTCAATAAAATACTCTTTGTGTCACTAACAAAATGAACATTGTGGATATACAACTGATTTCATGCAATAAAATACTCTTTGTGTCACTAACAAAATGAACATTGTGGATATACAACTGATTTCATTCAATAAAATACTCTTTGTGTCACTAACAAAATGAACATTGTGGATATACAACTCATTTCATTCAATAAAATACTCTTTGTGTAACTAACAAAATGAACATTGTGGATATACAACTCATTTCATTTAATAAAATACTCTTTGTGTCACTAACAAAATGAACATTGTGGATATACAACTCATTTCATTTAATAAAATACTCTTTGTGTCACTAACAAAATGATCATTGTGGATATACAACTGATTTCATTCAATAAAATACTCTTTGTGTCACTAACAAAATGAACATTGTGGATATACAACTGATTTCATTCAATAAAATACTCTTTGTGTCACTAACAAAATGAACATTGTGGATATACAACTGATTTCATTCAATAAAATACTCTTTTGTGTCACTAACAAAATGAACATTGTGGATATACAACTGATTTCATTCAATAAAATACTCTTTGTGTCACTAACAAAATGAACATTGTGGATATACAACTCATTTCGTTCAATAAAATATTTTTTGTGTCACTAACAAAATGATCATTGTGGATATACAACTGATTTCATTCAATAAAATACTCTTTGTGTCACTAACAAAATGGACATTGTGGATATACAACTCATTTCATTCAATAAAATACTCTTTGTGTCACTAACGAAATGAACATTGTGGATATATAACTCATTTCCTTCAATAAAATACGTTTGTGTCACTAACAAAATGAACATTGTGGATATACAACTGATTTCATGCAATAAAATACTCTTTGTGTCACTAACAAAATGAACATTGTGGATATACAACTCATTTTATTCAATAAAATACTCTTTGTGTCACTAACGAAATGAACATTGTGGATATACAACTGATTTCATTCAATAAAATACTCTTTGTGTCACTAACAAAATGAACATTGTGGATATACAACTGATTTCATTCAATAAAATACTCTTTGTGTCACTAACATAATGAACATTGTGGATATACAACTGATTTCATTCAATAAAATACTCTTTGTGTCACTAACAAAATGAACATTGTGGATATACAACTGATTTCATTTAATAAAATACTCTTTGTGTCACTAACAAAATGAACATTGTGGATATACAACTGATTTCATTCAATAAAATACTCTTTGTGTCACTAACAAAATGAACATTGTGGATATACAACTGATTTCATTCAATAAAATACTCTTTGTGTCACTAACAAAATGAACATTGTGGATATACAACTCATTTTGTTCAATAAAATACTCTTTGTGTCACTAACAAAATGAACATTGTGGATATACAACTCATTTCGTTCAATAAAATATTTTTTGTGTCACTAACAAAATGATCATTGTGGATATACAACTGATTTCGTTCAATAAAATATTTTTTGTGTCACTAACAAAATGATCATTGTGGATATACAACTGATTTCATTCAATAAAATACTCTTTGTGTCACTAACAAAATGATCATTGTGGATATACAACTGATTTCATTCAATAAAATACTCTTTGTGTCACTAACAAAATGAACATTGTGGATATACAACTGATTTCATTCAATAAAATACTCTTTGTGTCACTAACAAAATGAACATTGTGGATATACAACTGATTTCATTCAATAAAATACTCTTTGTGTCACTAACAAAATGAACATTGTGGATATACAACTCATTTCATTCAATAAAATACTCTTTTGTGTCACTAACAAAATGAACATTGTGGATATACAACTGATTTCATTCAATAAAATACTCTTTGTGTCACTAACAAAATGAACATTGTGGATATACAACTCATTTCATTCAATAAAATACTCTTTGTGTCACTAACAAAATGAACATTGTGGATATACAACTCGTTTCATTCAATATACGAAACTCATTATGTTTACATTTTTTCATGTAGAAAGTGTTGTAATTTTTAATACTATTTGAAGTGTCCCCTGTTGGCTCAGAGGTAAGTTTGAGGGCTTATTATGTTGAAATTGGGTTTAGATAGTCATTTTGGACAGATTACAGATAATCTGTAGTGTAGCCTTGTGTTTAACAACAAACAAATATTTGATATCCACATATCTAGAACCCTTCCATTTTAATAGTGCATGTTGGTATATTTTGTAATTGTTTTGTAATGGGATGTTTTTCTTATGGTCGTTAGGAATGTTGATGATTTTTCCATTATATTTATGCAGTTAGCTCCATGCTATAAATTATTTCTTTTTCTCATTGTTTTGAGCAGATGTTTTTTTTACATTTTTCGTAATACTGATACATTTTTTCTATGTAAAACTGCATTGTAGGAACATGTTTTTGGTTTGCCCAATGAAACATGCTGCTGTCCTAGTCAGTGTCGAGGGAAGTCATTCTGTTGTTCCTTTGGATGATGAGGTAAACAGCTGTTCTGTTCTGAGGTTTAGTAATTCAAAAAGTTTATATTTTTTGTCTCTTTTAGTTTACGTTTTAAAACAATCTGCTTGAATCAGTGATATCGAGAAAACCCACTTGTAGAGAGATATATATATAAAAATGACTCTTTTGGGTTGAGAAAATATTTTGCGTAGTGTAGTGAACAACGTTTTGACCTCCTTCGGTCATCATCAGGTTCACAAAGAAAGTGAGAGGTAACTGACCGAAGCTGACCACATGTTTGAAAGGGTTGTGTAACTGAGTGTCGGAATGTAGAGGGCAGGCTTAGATGTTTGAATATATAATTTTATATTATTTATTTTATTCTTTATTATGTTATTTTTTAATATAGATATAAAGGTGTTCCTTTGTATTGGTTTATTTTGGGTTTAAGTTGTTGTATAAGTAAGGCTTCTTTAATTTTGCATTTGTTTATGTTTGATTCTTTATTTAGTATTTGAGTGTTTTCTATGGTTATGTTGTGTTTATTTGATTTGCAGTGTTCGAAAACGTGTGAAGGTAACTTTTCGTGTTCTTTGAATCTGGTTTCCATTTATTTACTTGTTTCTCCAATATAGAAGTCGTGGCAGTTATCACATTGTATTTTATAAATAATGTTGGTATGATGATCAGTGTAGTTTTTACATAGTATAGACCTCAGTTTTTGTGCCTGGTTTTTGAATAAATTTAGTATTAACTGGAATGTCATATTTTGTTACTAGTTTTTGCCAAATGTTGGTTATTTGTCTGCTGATGTCGGGAATATATGGTATGCAGCAGTATACGGTTTTGTGATTTTTTGATTCGTAAGATATATTTAATTTTGTTGGTTGATTTTGCTTTATGTCTAGGTGTGTGTGTATAATGTTTTTATGGTTTGTGGAGGAAACTTATTGATGTTGATGAAGTATTGTTTTATTTTGTCTAATTCATCGTTAATTTTATCTGGTGAGCATAGTTTTATGGCTGTGTTTATTTAGTTTCTTAGTATGTTGAGTTTGTGTTATGTTTCATGTGCTGAGTCCCAAGGAATATATAGTCCAGTATGGGTGATTTTTCAGTGGATTTCTGTATTAAATTGTGTATCGGTTCTCGTAATTTTGAGGTTAAGAAAAGTTATTTGGTTGCTTTCTTCCTGTTCACATGTGAAGTTGATGTTGGGATGTAAAACTTTTCTCAACCCAAACAAGCCATTGTTACATATATAAATCTGCTTGAATGCAAAATCCAGCAAAGCATGAACCATTTGAAACCTGAAGTGTGATAATATAGATCAGTATGACTGTCTCGATACATTTCATTATCTTCTGGTCTTGATTAATTAGATCACTAAGTTATAAATAATATGTAATACAAACTCAAATAATTAGCTCAACAACTGGCTAATGCATTGAATTGGATTAAGAATTATGTGTTTTCTGAAATATGTTTTTGACTTCTTATAACTGTAAGTGTTAATACAAATAGTAGAAATAACATTTTTTGGACATCATGGGACCTGTTGGTTCCTCTCAGTTGTTTCATCCTTTAAAGTAAATTAAAATACTTTAAAAAAGATCGCAAAGCCAGTACTAATCATTCATATAATTATGAAGTCTTTTAATAAACTCACTTAAATTCACTGCCTCTAAAACATCCAAAGGCCAATCACCCTGATTAAAAAATGAAACTTTCGTAGTTGAAGATGACTCCTACATTGTTAAAACCTATATTTGTGACCCATAGCCCAACTATCTTTATTATTAAATATGAAAAAAGATGTTGCATCAACACTGTCAGTTCCCTTCACAAACTTAAACACTTCAACAGATCCCCCTAACTCTGCTTTTCTCAAGTGAGAAGAGAAATTTCAACCTCTGCTCGTATGACAACCCCTCCATTTCAGGCACTGTACATGTACATATTTGTTATAGTCTCTGTTGTTTTTTTAGACTTACAAGAACCTCAATCTGCATGGAATAAACTCTAATTTTTTGGATTTTTGAATCTGTTTCTTTGGCATTCAGTTTCTGTATTTTTCTTTATTTGTTTCTAAATTTACCAACAAGCAGATCTTGAGGTAATATTCCTTATTGTTTAGATATCATGCTCATGTCATTCACCTTTTTCCTTTATCACAATTCCAACACTGGATGGCATCAAGCCTTTTACACATCACATGTAGCTTTGGGACAAAACTATCACCACCATCAGTTTCCTTTACAATCTTAACTACCTCAACCAGTTCTCTAACCATTTTTATCAAAATAAAACAATTTAAGAGTTCTCATCCTCTCCTCATATGACAACCCCTTCATCCCAGGCACTATTCTATTTACCCATTTCTGAATTCATTTCAACAATTCAAGGTCTTTTCTAAGTTAAGGAACCCAATATTCCAAATGTGGCCGAACCAGTGACATTACAATGAAATTATTACGTCTTTATATTTGTATTCAATTTTTCAGTAGATACAACTTAAAATCCTTTTTACCCTACCACAATTAACAGAACACTGCTTAGATGGCTTCAGAGATTGATTTATTATTATACCAAGATCTGTCCTTCATAACAATGGTTTGGTTACATTACCTTGCATTTATTATAATCAAAACACATCTTCCATTTATTTATCCAACTCGCTAAATGATCTAAATCGTTTTGTAAATCAGCAGGATCCTCTTCAAACCTCAAGATCTTAATAATATCATCTGCCAATTCTTTCATTTGTGTCATTGATGTATATCAGAAAGAGCAAAGTTCCAAAAACTGAAGCCTGAGGTACCTCACTTGTGACACTAATCCAGTTTGACTGAACTCCATTTCTAATAACACTGCTTTCTTCAATGCAGCCACTCTTCTGTCCAATTTGCTAACCTATCCCCCCACATATTGAGATAATTGTTTTACAAGCTTTTTATGTGTTGCCTTGTCAAATGCTTTCTGAAAATGCAGATGTACCAAAACTACACTGTAATCCTCATCTCCATATGCAGCAAAACATCAAACCTAATGGAGCAATAATCACTTGCACCCACGTGTTTCCCTTTTCCCACACTCTCAATCATTTCTATGTTTGAAGTTAACAGTAAATCTAAAACAGTATTAGTACTTGTAGGTTCCTTAACTAATTTGTGAAGAAAGTCATACCAAATAGCTTCCAAAAACCTTTTTCCCTGATAGTTTGACTCTAGCATTTCCCATTTTATGTGTGAAATTAAAACTACACATAATTATGATTTCATTTACAGCTAAAGTCTTAATCTCATTGCAGAGATTCTCACTAATTTCTTTTATCATAGGCATATGTAACCAAATTACTTGTAACCTAAATACAAGTTGCTAAACTTAAAATTCATATAACTTTAGTTTTCTGTAGTTGTTTGTCTAAAAACTTTGTTGTGAGACACTGTATTGAAACAAAACATTAAAAACACTTTCTTTCATAGAACTTATAATTATTTTTGTTAATCAGAATGTTTCATTTTATGCATTCAGTTAGTTTCAATGTAATTGATTTTCATTAGCATACTTCTGTTAATATTCTGGTTAAATGATTGTCACAGCCATCTCTTCCACCCATAAATAAAGAGGGCATCAAATCAGGTATATTTACTTACAATATTCTTGGTGGAAATCAACTTATGTCTGACAAGTATAGTTTATTTTCAATAAATAGTTGTTTATGTGTACTGTTTGAATATGATAAATTTGACAATAATGTTAACATGTCTTGTCATAGAAGATGTAATTTAAGATGAAAACATTTTCAGAAAAGAAAATAATATTTAAAGAGATTATACAGAATTGCCAGATCTGTGATTGTTTTTCAAAATTTTAATACTCTTTTCAGCAGTAGCTGTGACTTTTCATTTTCTCACAAATTTGTAAATCACTTAACCACCTTGTTTACTTTATGTTGACATATATAACTTATAATCTGTTTTTTACATTGTATGAAATGTCACCAAATTAACACAGTATGATTCATAAAACGTCTTTGCATTAACAATTTTGAAATAGTTAGATTTTTGTTATTTTGAGTTAGATTTTGATATCTGGTGTGCAGATGTGTATTCAACATCTAAACGGTGTGCTTTGGCCTCGGAAATGGTTAAAGCTGCTTTTAAAGTACAATAATTTTTTTTGTAAATTCCACAAGTCTTTTCTAATATTGAATTACAATGGACATGTACTCAAAATATTACTGTCAGATAAACACAATATTTTAACTGTTTGGTTGAATAACATTCATTAAAAGTATTCTGAGCAGCCTGAAACTTCATTTTACATGTGTTTTATTAAAATAATTTATGATTTTTCATAATTTTTTGTTCTTTATTAAATGCTGTTATTCAATTCTGTAAACTTATGTTTTTATTTTGTTTTGTAGATTTTTAGTAGAGTAAAATATATGTGTATGTTTTTGTAGTCTGATGTCAACATAGTTGCTGCTTTTGATAGACGTGGAAAATATGTTTATACTGGAAATGCCAAGGGAAAGGTATTTATTCATGTTGTTTTGTCTCAGAATTTGAAATTAGATGTAATTTCCCATATTTTCTGAATTAATTTAGTAATTATCAATTTGTGTTTCATAAATTCGCATGTTTACAGTATTGTAAGTGAGTATATGGATTCGTGTTTTGGTCAGTCAGTTTGTTGTTCCTTTGACGTTGCTAATGAAAGATGTATGAAAAAATTCATTAAATGTTTATGTAGTGCATTATTTTAGTTAAGATGTGTGAGCAGCGAGCTGAGAGAATGAAATGGTTTACTGATTTCAAGTGTTTAATTATGTTCTAACATCGTGTTGTTCTCTTACATCTGATTTTTTCTACGAAAAAACATTGAAATTGTAACGTCCATAAGTAACAAAATAATCTTTATTAATATTACCAAAAAAGTATAATTCTTTCATATACTCATACAATACTGTGTGTTGTGTAAAATGTTGTTTGTTTACCTTACAGTCAGCTGTACCATTCTGCAAACTAAGTGCACATTTGTGCAGAGTAATTAGAATATGTTTAGACACACTGAAATGTGAGGTTAAGCTTACCATAAAACAGTGAGTAGGATCCATTCATTGCTGGCACTCATGTATGTTATTTTGTGTGATTTTTAGCTATGTTTAAAACCTGCTGTGCATTTCACATAGATCCTTGTTCTATCAGTTGACAATTTGAACTGGCTGCATCATTTCGAGTGACAACAGGTACTTCCAACACAACAGCTATCAAATCTATTGAATTTGCCAGAGCGTGGAGAGTAAGTAATAGTTGTTGCTTTTTGAATACATGTTCAAATGTTATCTGTAGCTACTTTTGTTAACCATATGCACTGCATATTATTAAATCTTGCTTGATGTTTGCATCTGGTGTGATTATTTTTACAAGTAGTTAGAAGTAAAAACCTTTCAAATTATTGTTATTCTTTGCAATGACATGCTAACATATGACTGCATTTGTGATGCATTTAATCAAAGCTGTCTTAAACTTATCAGATGGTAAGTGAAAAGTGATATTGTGTAAAATCACTTAAGGAACTTTTGTCAAACATATTAGAAAAATGTACTTCTAGTTAGTAATGTTTCTGTTGACACTATGGTGTACAGTAACTTCAGGTTTATAAACATTATTAGCTTCCAAGAATGTATCTAGAATGGCTGGAATGACTATTGACACTTTTACTGATAAGCAGTGAATAACCTTTTGACCTTCCTAGGTCGTCTTATTGGTTAACCTGAAGGTGACCTAGGAAGGTTGAAATGTTGTTCACTGCTTATCAGTTAAAGTGTTAGCCATACCAGCCGTTCTGAGATACATTTTTATGTCAAGTGGGTTTCTTCATTAAGAGCTTCCAGGAATAATCATTTTGAGTAAAGATGCCCCAAGAAAAGAACCTACAAACAGTGTTTTGTTAGTTAAAATTAGGTTTATGTATGTGTGTGCCATATAAATATTCTATTTCAACTTTATTCTAGTTTGTTATTTGGTTTATAAAGAGGAAATTCTGCTGCATCAAGTTTTAAATAAAGGACCTTGAAATAAAAATTGTGGACAAGGACAAATGGATGTGATATAAATGAATATTTTGCCAGTTGACAGTCAGCATTGAAAAGTTAGCTTTTGTGACAGATTTGTTGTAGAATTAGTAAACACACAATAATGGTCAACATTTTTTAGTTAACTTTAATACCATTGTGGTGTCTAGTGTTTCAAGAATTTTTCATTATTTTCTTTAAAATAAACTTAAAGTGTGGTCTAGATAATTAACACCATTCATCTGGCTCTTAATCTAAACATGCCATAAAGATTATGCATTGTAGCCAAACCTTTGACTGTGTATATATAGGTTGATAAAAATGTAAAAGTATTTTTGCTTTCCTATAGTTTTTTTTCAGGTTGAGAGTTGTTAAAGTATAGACACTGATGTTTACTTGCAACAGGGTTATAAATGATAGAAGAACTTATATTCTGTAACCATTATTAAAAGTGACAGTCACATCTAGAAATAGTACCACATGTCAGAGTAGGTAATACAAAATATTTTTTGTTTAATCAAATCACAAATGAGTTGTTTCATTTTATCAGTAAACTATACTTACAATAAAAGGTAAAATATATTAGCTTAATAAACCACAGCTCACAGCATATGTGCTTCTATAACTGAAACCATGTTTTTTTTATTGCTCACCAAATGTACTAATCATGTACATGTATCTAGAAGATGTTTTGTTTATTAGCTTTTTAAATTTACCTAAGATCACGTTTTCATACATTTAAGAATGTTGTGAGTTAGGCCAGTTATAAGCAGATCAGCTAAATGAACCATTGTAACTTCCACCATCCTTAACTGGTCAACATATTTTTTTGAATTGAGTGGTCTACATTTGTACTCGACTTTGATTACATTTGTCCAATCAAGTGCATCCAGACATTAAAGTTTTCTTTGAAAGAACTGTTTTTGGATGAATGGACAAGGGTACTTTAAAATCTTATGAGCACATTAATTTTAAGTATGAAACACCTGTGCTATACTGATCTCAAAATCAAATGGTTATGTGTCTGGAAGTGCTGAATGACCAATTATTTGTTTTTCTGAATAAGTTACAAATCATCATATGCCTGATTTGCATACTACAAATCTTGGAAAGTTTACTAACATCATTTTAAAATGGTAATTTTGGCTTCTAGCAGCTAGATTTTTATAAACTTCAGTTGTTTCCAAATATTTTCTGCAGTGCGTGCACCCAGGATAAAACATCATGAAAGTTTGTACATGGACTTGCTGTATGAAACTCATGCTTAAAGTTCTGTTTGTTTTCACTTAAAGGTTGTACTAGAATATGAAATGTTTTTATGTTATGCTCAGAAAGATAACAGAATTATTAACAAGGGTAAAATTTGGATGGACATACAGTAAATAGTTGTTTTTGCATCATAGTTTGTTTTTAACACCACATAGTGTAACAATTTAGAAGTATTTTTCCTAAGATTGGCATCTGTGAAATTAATTTCTACTGGCTTTGACTCAAGTTATAAAGAAAATACTTTTTGTTTCTTTGTTTGTTAAGGCTGAGTTTTAACGTTTTGTAAAGGCAATTTTATATTGTTGCGTCTAACTTGTATTCTTGAAACAACCAGCAAACAATAAGGCTTTTGCTGATTACTTAATACAGTAACTGAAAAT
>NW_027467899.1:0-50516 GCF_004210375.1 Tachypleus tridentatus
GCTACTAGAGTGTCTGCTGACTTGATCTCGCGTTGATTTTTACTTGCAATATGCGATGTCGCTGCTTCCACCTTCTTAACCAACCACTTGCAGTAAACTTTGGATCTTCATTAGGGCCATACAGAGTTCCTTGTGTAGTTTCTCTGCTTGTGCTTGAATAACTGGTCCAGATCTGGGAATTCCATTGTTTCTGGCTTCCAAAATGCATTGAGCGTTGCCTTGTCTAACTCAGGGATTTTGTGCTGTTCTCTCTTGCATTTCAAACAATCCTCATGAAGTTCATCAAGAAATGCTCTTAATTTATTCTCATCTTTAATCCACCCACGCAGGTGTAGACTCAAGCCTAACTCTCTACTAACTTTACTGCGAGTTTCACCGTTTTGTATTCTTTCTATGACATTCAGCTTTGCTGAACATCATGTTTACGTTTGGCTACGTACTGGGGTGGGAATTTGTCAATATGATATGCTCACTATTAATTCATAAACTGAAGTGATTTCTTGGGTTTGTGGCAATTCCATAAAATATCGGATTATCGTTATTAATAATCTTTAATTATTGATCACATTTTTCACGGATTTACATAGATGAACTTTAATGTGTGAAGATATGTGATTTGGTAACAATGGCGGCTGACATAAAGCTGACATAGAGAGTGGATAAGGTAGTGTGGTCGATTTCTATTGTAATATATTTTATTTATTTCCCAAATTAAAGCAAATCCTTTTTAAATATCCCCTTGAAGTATAAAGCCAGGATTAAATTTGTAAGCTGTGTTTTTACACGTTCTTAAATTAGTAGTGAGTCAGCGATACCTCCATTTACATTTGTCATGTCAGTGTCAGCGACATGGAGAGTGAAACTTTAAAAGCCAGGTAGTAGATTTAATACATCAAAATTTTGGGACAAGACTTGCTACAGTGGCTTATCGATTTTCCGGTTTGGTCCATGGCTTACTCCACTGTTTTATACAAATTTATGTTTCTTGATTAAATCATTTTCATTGTTTAGCTGATTTATTTTGGTCTGTTGATGTTGACTAAACCAACATGTATGCCTGATTTCCTGTTTCTGACTAAAATTCTCTTTGAAATACATGTTTAATATACACTTACAATAAACTACCAAACAGTATTTCAGTGTGTGTAACCTAAACCTAACTTTACTAAGCGGGGCAAGCCAAGTATAACTTAGTGCATTACTTCATTCTTGATTGTTGGCCTAAACAAATTAAACTTGTAATACAGTCTAGAATTGTGTTGTTGGTTAGCATATTTAATATATCTTCTTTATTATTTCATATTTCTAATTTAATTTTGTTTCTTATACTATTTTTAATGTTTCTTAGCTTAGTATATTAGTGTAGAAAACCAAAGTCTCCTGGGCTGATCAAACCTTATGAAATATTGGTTTACAGTTGAAAATACCATTAACCACAAAGGATACCAAATTGGTGACAAAGCATTTAAATTATTGGTATTAACTAACCTTGCTGATCATAGGTTCTCATAGCTTTCTAAACCTATTATTCCTCAACAACTTGTACACTTTTGTATACCCTTTTTGTGCATATCACAAAGTGTTACTGGGTTACATTTAAAATTTAATTAAACCAATTTTCAGTTGATGTATTTTTAATGAAATTATCATTATTAAATATATTATAATTCAAGGTTTAATATTATCTAAATTTTGTTATTTTATTTTAATGAAATTATCATTATTAAATATATTATAATTCAAAGTTGTATATTATCTAAGTTTTGTTATTTCATTTTAATGAAATTATCATTATTAAATAAATTATAATTCAAAGTTTTATATTATCTAAGTGTTATTTATTTTTTTGTGTTAATTATCATTATTAAATATATAAATTCAAAGTTTATAGTATCTAACTTATTTTATTTTAATGAAATTATCATTATTAAATATAATTCAAAGTTTATATTATCTAAGTTTTGTTTTTATTTCCAAAGAAACATCTAAAACAACAATTAAAAACTGCAGCTTTTGTTATGTTATTGGTGCAGAAGAAACTGTACATATATGTCTGGAGATGCTTCCTTCAGACTTCCAGGGTACATCATACCGTGCTTTATACATTACTATCTCAAGCACATCCAAAAGAAAATGTTCCCTGAGGAAACTGTTATAAATACTTCTTTAATTTAAAGTCAGCCATACCCACTAAGTAGAAAGCAGTGTTGCTAAGCAATAATTTTAAGTTGAATGGCATAATTATAACTAGAAAGAACATATTTTACTATTGAAGGTCATTACTGTAGCAGAACTTGCTTTTTTACATTTATTTTCAAAGGGGAAATGAGCAAGTCCATTTTTGAAGGGTGCCCTAGCACTTGCAGTTTTGTATTATGTACTTTTCGATAGATAGATTGCATTTAGGTTTTATATTTATATTTTAAGTAATTATATATATTTGTGTTTTAAAATGGATATGTGAAAGGTAATGATTTTATATATTTAACTTGTTTTTTGGATTGTGGCTCAAAGTTGTTGTTGCAAGTGTTAGCTTACTTAGGCAAAAGTATCTCTGCCCAGTGTCTCCAGGTAAAAACTGTCAAGCCAGACTGGCACCAGTTGATGTATCAGCATTAAAAATTACAAGTGAAATACTAAAGACTTGAAGTCACACATAAGACATAAATATTTCAAAGTTATTTTATGAAGAGTTAAATGGTATACATATTTCCATTTGTTAATTTTAGACATTTCATTGTACTGTAAGTTGATGATAACAGTTCGAGTTGGTGGTATAGTAAAGAAAAATAGGATAATTAAATGTATGCATTTCCCTAAAGAAACTTCTGATATTTATTTAGAAGGGTCTAGAGATTGTGAAAATGGAATGTGAAAACTGTAAGATAATAAATAGTAATTTTATGTTCAAAATAAAATTAACATTCAAGTGAAGTATTCAGAGTGCAAAAAAATACAATACAATAAATAACATTTTCATTATAAGTAGTAGAGAGAGTCTCCTGCTAGTACAATGGTAAGTCTACAGATTTGCAATGCTAAAATGGGTTTCAAGCTCCCCTTGGTGGACTCATCAGATGACTTGATATGGCTTTGCTATAAAATAAACACAAAATAATAGAGAAATCAAAGTTAAACATTTTGTCTAAAACTAAATATTTTAGGAACACCTTTGTCAAATATCAAACAATTTTAGAATGAAATGTAGTGATTTTGATATAGCGTACATCTTATCACCTCACCTGGTTCTCATAGGATTATATTCAATGTTTTGTTTCATAATTGAAATAGTTACCACAATATTTACATCCTGTTCTTAAGAGAATCTCATCATATAACTAAAACAATGTAGGATTTCTGTGCAACTTGGAAAGAAAAGTAAGACACGTTTGTGTACCTACAATAAAATAATTGTGAAATTTCCAAATTTTTTCAAACCTTAAATTTTGATTTATTAATTTCTTTTTCATAATTTCTTTTAAAACTGAAGCATATTTAATCAAATGGAATGACATTAATACATTTGTCAATATTCTTCCAGCTATTCATAACACTTTCGCATATTCATGCAACCAAAAATGTACGACAGTTATGTTTTTGGAAATTATGTGATTTACTACAAAGATTTATGCTCATCTGTTTAAGTTTTATTATGTGTTCTGATTTAGTTCTCATAAATTTTCTACCTTCACTTATTATTGATGCATCATGTTGAATTTAAATCTCATAAATTAAAAATTGTTTGTGAAACAGTTGGAATTTTATATTATTACATGTTTCAGTTGAATTTCTTTGTGAAATGATTTGATGAAAATTAGCATGTATTTGTGGCATATGTTTTATGTATGTAAGTAACTTTAATGATGAAGTAACAAAACAGAATTTTGTGACATTTTCATGTTGTTTTATAAGAATACTTTTCTTTGAAATTGCAGAAATAATGTAAATGTTAAGAATTCTGCATTTTTAAAACTTGTATAAAATTTAGAATATAGATATACCTTTAGATGTATTTTGAAATTATAGTGATAAAAAGTTTAGTCTACATTTTCTGAAGTTTTGTAAATTCTTATATTTTGTTGTTGTTTTTTGGTAAAATAATGGTTACATTAAAACCTAAAACCTGGCCACCAGGTCATGCAACCTGTGTGATACGTTAATGTGTTTCTAGGTTGAAAACAGCAATTTGGGAAAAGCTTCAAGGATTACATTTATAATATTCATATTGTTTATTGGGATATTTAAATCTTTGGAGGGTGGGGCATGTTTTCTCTATGCCTTTTTTGTGGTGTTTGTCTCTTTATGTGTAGGTTATAGTAAAATTCAGTATATATTTTGCCCTTATGGAGCATATAAGGACTGTTTAAACCCTGACAGGCACATCTGGAACAGAATTGAACTGTTTAAGCATGGATTAACCATAGGGTATGATGATGTAATTAACAGTCCTAAACCTATAATGTTTTCATCAAAGTACTGTAATCCTCACAATAAAAAAATTATCACATTAAAAAGTTTCTTTGTTAGTCCAATTATCTTAAATTATAAACTTACTCACCAGAGCGGAGGTTTAAATTTCTCAAATTAATTATTGACAACTGCAGTTTTGCCTGTAAAGGCAAAATCATTTAATAAATGTTGGATTTACATTTTGAGGTTTAAGAGCTTTTGGCATTGAAGACAAGACACGCAACCAAGTAATATTTTGTGTCTACTGATGATGTTTTTTGCTTGCTAAGCTAAAATATTTCAATAACAGTTACTACACTTATGTCATTTCAATCTTTTAGAGATTAATGAAATAAATGCTAGGATATAATTAAAAAATAACAGAAATGAATAAGTGAATAATAAAAGTACATATACGAGTGACAAAGTTAAAGGAAAATGGTGTACCATGTAATTGTATATTACGTTTCATTTAACAAAATAGTCACAGTCTGAAATAAGTGCTAAGTTAAGAAAATAATACCCAATGGTGCAGTTTCAATAATACAACAGTTTTCATAATGCAGTAGGCTTCATACCACATTCTACATTATAATTTTGTTTTTTTTTTTCAATGGTGCATTCACTGTTTTGACCGTATAGCAAGATTTGGTACTAGAGTGCACTTGCTATGTTCTTTGTATGTGTGGAGTATCTCTGTGTGTGTGTGTGGTTCTGTCTTCATACATGTACACATGTGATGACTTAGTTAAACAACCTGCAGCAGGAACAGCATGAGAGCTTGTGTTATTTACACAGTTCATTGTGGTACTTCTATTTAACAATAATTAAATAAAGCTAGTACATTTAAGGGAATCCTTGTTTTAATTTTGTAAACCAGACAGTGAAATTGGATTTTTAAGTAAATGATGTTTATAGGTCTGGATAAAAAGAGAGAATTTTATCCTTTGAAAGTTCTGGAATTTTTTTTAGTCTTTGAACTTTGAATAAGAGATAATGGAGGCAATGCGTTTTAAAGTTTATCACTGCAGATAGTTTTCAATGTTGCTGTTGCATTGGGGTTTTGCTTTTTAGACTCACCCTAATATTGACAAGGAACTGTTCAAGTCACAACTGATGATTGGTTTGAAGAATCCATCTAAGCCATTTCCTTTAAATACTGATGTGGGAGTTTTGAAGTGGAGGTTCCAGAGTCAAGATGAAAGTTACATTCCACTTACAAGTATGGAAAATTATATTAAGAATTCATTTCTTTGTTATGAAAGATGTCAGTGATGTATTGTGTGAAGACAGATGTGTTAAAGAATAAAATACATAAGTGATTAAACAGACAAATCCATTTATAAAAACAAGGTGTGTCTGTGTTTTATTTTCATAGTAAAATAAAATTCATATTTAATGTAAAGCTTGGAATTACACAAAAGAAATTTTTTTTGGCATAAAATATTTATCAACTTAACATAGTAAAGCATGTTCTTAATATTCTGATAACTTAAGAAGAACTACCATAATTCTACAGCAATAATTACAGTTAATGTAACTTAATCAATGAGTGACTCTGAAATAAACTGTGTATTGAGTCTCTGAAACTCTCATAAACTTTTAATGGCCTTTTTTTATTGTTAAGGAAGATATATTCTACTTATGAACTTTGTTAGAAGAGGCTCAGTGTAAGTATTGTTATTGTTTTTTTTATGGTGATCCTGTGAAGCATGAACAGTTGAATTTTGAAAGCATTCTTTGAAGTATTAAACTATTAAAGCTGAACTTTTTGTGCAGATAATGCAGTGGGATTGAACATTGTCTTTAAAAAAAATTCCTAAATACATAAACAAAACCTACCAGACTTATAAGCACATGAATAAATATCTTGTGATTAATTTGTAGTAAAAATAAAAATTTTCCAAATTAAATGTGCTTATTTTACAGAATTGTTTTCCACACTTCTTGACTTTACCTTCCAAAATTTCAATTGTTCCAAGTTGCTAAGTGCTAACTATGTGAGGTTACAAGTTTTTTGACAGCGTTGGACAAACAAATGGTTTGTTGTACTTGCATCTGAGAAGAGTCTCTAATTCACTGAGTTGGAAGTACACTGTTATGGAGCAGACACGATTGACAATAACTTTCATCTACATTTAGATGTTAATTTGAGTAATCAGAAGAACTACCCCGTATCATGAGAATTCTCTCCACAGTTTTACCTCATGACTTGCAGCTTATGCTATGAGGACACTAGGACAAGGTTTAAATATTAAATGCTTTCAATCATTTATCTTCTGCTCTAACATTCCCAGTACCTTCAAAAACTGCTTTCCCATTTTTCTCTTAAGATTTTAATACAGTTTTCCTACTGCTTGTTAACTGCCATATCATAGTGTCTTAATTTTCCTCATGTTGAATCTTGACCATTATTAAAGGAATCAAACAGTTTGAATGCTGTTACACTCACACAGACTAATTCAATCATCTTTTCCATTATTCATTCTCCATCATTTGACAGTAATACAGTTTGTTTTGTAGTGACAGATATATTCTCTTTTGATTCCAACTAATGCTAGATAACCTTGAAACAGTTGAATATGTTAATGCTCTGTTTTGTTGGACATGCACCCACTACCATACTCTGTGAAAGTTTAAAGGGATATTTGTAGACTAACCATGATGTAAACCACACTGCTACATCTTTTGACTCAAGTTGTCATTTTACATTTCACATACATCTGTATAATGGAGCAATGAAACTATGTTTGAGAGTCCAGTATATTTTCATAATTGTTTTTATTTTAATTGCTGAATATATATTATATATATGTGTTAATTTTTCATATTTTTATGCTCTTCTGTTACACACTGTTGAATTGAAAGGAAATGGAGAAGTTATTTTAAGTAAATTAATAAATTAGATTTTAAAAGCTAAACCTGTTTCATCTTTTCTCTTACTTTAAGTAATAGTATATTATTATTATTGGTAATTAAAAGTATTGTTCTCTGAGTCTTAGGGTAGTATGCCCACTGTACTTATAGCCCAAGAAAATAATCATTTTCTGTCAATAATTATTTACAATTTTCATTACAACACTTCTTATTTTTATGGCTCAACCATTCTTTTGGTACTGAAATTCACGATTGGAATTAGAGGTTATAACATGATATTAGAGATTGTTTAATGATGGTATTTATTTTGTAATGTGGGTGCTAAAAGTGTTTAAACACCTTGCATAAGTAAGCACTTAGTTGATTGAAGGTGGCAGATCTGATCAAAGAAGGTTTACCATTTAATAGCTATATGCAGTGTTTGAAATGGACTGAACTTGCTAGTACTTGTATCCCAAAGAGTTGCACACTGACACTTATTATCATAGTCAGAAATGTGTACTTAAGAATGTGCTGGTGCTTTTTTGTTTGCTCTTCCTTTTATCTTTTGTCCTATTTTCATGTGTACCAACTTCTTTTTTCATTTCTAACACTGGCCTTATGTGATTAAAATAAGATAGTCACTGCTTATCTTTAAATGTAATGTGAAAAACAAAGTGTATCATTCAGCATTCACTTAGTGTTTTTTTCCATTAGAAACAGTCGTCTTGAGAAAGTTTTATTTTTTTATATCATTTTCCTCTGCTGGTAAAAAAAAAACAGAATAATCAGAAGTAAGGTAAAAAGAGGAAAGACATACACAATTATATATTAACTACTTCAGAACCAAAATCAACTGAAATACAGTCTCATTCAGTTTGAACATGGATTTATTAATGGAAAATAATTCAGTTCTAAGAATTTTGAAATATTTTTTTTAAAATAAATGCTTTACTTTTTTAATGTGAACTTTTTTAAAATGGTAATTCCTGCCATGAAACATGTTTTATTTTCTTTGTCAAATAATTTTGTATTATTTTAATGTTTAGTTAACTGCTGGCCTTCTGAGAATGGAACAGGTGGTTGCGATGTCAATATTGAGTATGAGCTTGAACAAGAAAATATGGAATTGAATGATGTTTTAATATCTATTTCTCTTCCGTGAGTATATACTTTGGTGTTAGTTCTTCTGAAAACTGAGATTGGTTTGTTGAATTTTAGGTTAAGAATAACAATTTTTATGTGTAGAAAATATACAAGTTACGATTTGACAAAAAATTAATTTTAGAGTTCCTGTTTTACTAATTTAATGAAGTTATTTTGTTACTAGTTGCTTTTATTCATTGTTTTCCAATTTTCTAGTCTGATTGCTAGTTTCGTCCAATTGTTATATTCCACCACACCTGTATAGCTTTAGTGATGCGAATTTGATATCAGATTTCTTATGTAATCTTACTCATAAATTCCAATAATAACTGCTTCTTTAATTGAACTTTTAGAGATCTTTTTGTCATCCAGATATTTGTTTACCAAATGGTATTAAAAAAAGAACAATGTTGTTGAATGATAAAGTTTTATGATAAAATATTGTCAAGCGTGTTTGTAAGATGTGAACAATTATTTAAGCTTATGACAATAGGTTCTCCATGTTTTATGGTAAAATGTTTTTACAATTCATGCAAACACCTGTCATTTCTGGTTTGATAAATTACAAGTTAAAATACATTCATGTATTAATGAAGCAATCAGACATCAGGATAAGATGAAGAATTATAAGAGTAAAATTATTCAAATTAATCATTAGTTCTTTAAATAGAAAGCAATTAGGGCTAAAAGAATCAACCTTTAAGTTATTTTATAATGTACAGTGGAACCCCTCTAAAGCAGTCACCTTTGGGACTGAAATAAACTGGCCTGATTAGAGGGGTTCCACTGTACATAATTAGGGATTATGTAAACAAAAAAGGGACTGTGATTGAATGACCAATTTTAAAGGATGACTGAATCTGAGGGGTGGCCGCTTAGAGGGGTTCCACTGTATTTTTGAAGTGTGCATTATAATTATTAATCATAAAGTGTATTATTTCTCTGATGTAATTTGTTTAAAGACATTTTAAAAATATATAATGCTCTATATATCTCTATTAGATCGGGACCCAGTAACCTCATTGTAACCGAGTGATGGTGAATATCACCATGACAGCCGAAAGAATGTTTTAGAATGGAGGGTTCCTCTCATTGATGTTACTAATAAAACTGGAGCTATGGAATTTTCTTGTAATGGTGGTCCTGAGGATTTTTTCCCAGTAACTGTAAACTTTTATTCCAAAACACTCTTCTGCAATATTCTGGTTAGTAAAATATCAAAAAATGAAAATAAGTATATGTTATGTTCTCTTGGTACTATTATTTGTGTAATAGTAAACTACCTGTCACAAGTTTGGACTGATATCAACTTCTGGTTAGAGAAAGCTACCTGTGTAGAATAAAACTATGAATTAACTTAGTAATGAGTAAATAAATATACTTCCTTACTCTTGTACTTATGATTAGCATGTATTGTTTTATCAGATATTATTGGCCATAATCAATAATATTTCATGAGGTTTAGTCAGCTTGAGAAAATCAGATTAGGCCTAAGTACTATTGTTAAACTAACAGTGCAAAACCATCTCTGCAGTAAAAGCATATTATCATAATTTTAGAAAAAAAAATGCTGTTAATGAACATAATAAAGAAATAATCTAATGTAAGTTAATAACACTAGTGCTCAAATAAAATGATTTTTTTTTAATTCCATTGTTTCTTTCTTATAGGTTCGTGATGTTACACTTGTAGAAGGATCAGAACCTGTAAAGTATTCCTCAGATGCTATCTTGATTGTAGATAAGTTTGAAGTTGTTTGAACTTCCTCACTGTTTCACTTCAAGGAAATTCTACACCTGAAAAGGGATTATTTGGTAAATCCCCATTAAGAAGCTCTTAAATACTGTGTTAACACCAAGTAAAGCTGTAATTATGCAGTATTCTGCTGCTACTGCCAGATTAGGACCTCTCAGTGATAGCCTTCATTTATTATTATTATTTTGATTTATGTATTCTAGAAAACGTTTTTTTTTTCTGTAACTGTTTCTTTATTTTCTTTAAGTGGTAAATTTATTAAGCAGGATGAAAAATTTTGACATTTTTTTTATACATACATATTTGCTGTTGTCTTGAATATTTTGTGTTTCAGCAATTCAGAATCCATCAAAGAATCCCTTTTCACAGTTAGTAAAATATTAAAGTGGTGGTAATTAAAGTTAATTATATATACATCTGTACACAAAATGCTAATAAAACCACTTGTGATTAGCACAAAAGGGTGTAAGGACTCAGTTTGTTGTCAGTTAATGTTCTTATTGAAACAAATTGAAAAGGAACATTTAAATGTTGATATTCAGATTTAAAATATTAAATAAAAAGTTCAAGTATTGATTGCTGTTAAACGTAACTCATGTATGCTTGATTTTATTTAAAGTAACACACAACAGGTTGAAAATTAGAAGTAAAGTTATAGTTACAGTTTCCAGGAATTAAAGTAATAGATTCTCAAAAATTGTATACAACTTGTGACCCTTATTTATCAACTATTTTGATATTGGTTGTCAATTGTATACAACTTGTGACCCTTATTTATCAACTATTTTGATATTGGTTGTCAATTGTATACAACTTGTGACCCTTATTTATCAACTATTTTGATATTGGTTGTCAATTGTATACAATTTGTGACCCTTATTTATCAACTATTTTGATATTGGTTGTCAATTGTATACAATTTGTGACCCTTATTTATCAACTATTTTGATATTGGTTGTCAATTGTATACAACTTGTGATCCTTATTTATCAACTATTTTGATATTGGTTGAAGAATATTATAGACAATGATACAGAAGGACAGAGTAAAGCATTTTTAGAAACACATTTCTGGATATTTAGTAAGCTTTACATTTTTGTTTTCCTTTAGGTTTCACTTCTCACCCACTATGTTGTGCACGTGTAATATCTTGGAATAATTAGCAATTTACCATTAGAATTTTTCAACATACACAAATAATACATACATTTTGTATGTGTAAGTTTAATTTTCAAATCTGTGGTTTCCTCTGATAATATTCAACATACTGCATTTTATAAAGACTTTATAAGTTCCTCTGTGTATATACTTAGAATAAGCAGAAGCAATTATTTTAGAGGTATGATTAAAAGTAGAATAAATTCTTTTGTATATATTATTTTGCCATTCTATAAGCTGTTTTAGAAACCCATTCACTTGTCAGAGAAAGAAACTAAATTAATTAATCATTTCTGAAAACCAAAATAATCTCAACATTACAAATACACCTAAATGTACTTAAGTGACCATCAGCAGAACATTATGAAAGTTTACTAAAAGCTAAACTTTTCCCTAATATTTAAGAGAAAACACTAACGTAAAATTCAGGTACAACCATAGAAGGCATAACGTACAATGTACCAGAAGAAGAAAAACATTTGGAGATTAAAAGAATGTCAGCAGGTCAAAAAACCATCAATTGTAAACCTTTGTAGAATACCTCCGTGAAAGAAAAACTAACACAACAGGTCTACCAGCATACATAGGTAATGCCAATGTAATTGTAGACATAAATAATACACCATCAAGTTCAAACCTATTTGAAAGAGATGGCTACTACAGAAAGGCAAAAAAGTATAATCCAATGTATGAAATGGAGATAAAGATTTATTAACATTTTGAGGAACATCAGAAAGAACTTGGAAAAGAAACAGTAAAACAACGGTAAGCCATAACACAACCACATGAACTAGGCCAAGATATCCTTTAGATTTATTATCACCGTTAACAGGTGAAACATCCTTTTATGTTAATAACTCAATCCATACTGTAAAGATTATATAAGCAACCATGCTAACCTCACTAGGACTAATGATCAGTTTTAATGTGCCTACTTGTTCACTAAAGGTCTTGAAATATTGCAGATACTCAACTAATAGCTTGAAAGTGATATAATTTGTCAAGAAACATGTCTAACAGACAAACAACTTATAAAATGAAGATAAATATTTCCAACAACAAGAGGGCTTAGTCATGCACTCACTCCTGTCACCAGTAATTGGTAATTTCTATGTGAAATATTGTGAAGATAATGCCCTCAAAACAGTCAGGATTGGGTTAAAATATGTTGACAATAAAGACCTAATATGGCTATGTATCACAGATAAACATCCATAATTCATGAACCATCTGAACAAGCAACATCCAGAAATGCAATTGACACTTTAAATAGATAAAAGATATGAATTTCTTTCTGTTGATGTGATTGTTAACAAGTGATAGGTTGTATACCACAGGAAACCTTAATGTCTGTACAATAAATCAAGACATCCCAACAGTATAAGGATGGATTTCACAGGCTCCCTGGTTTCCAGAATTTTAATACAGAAGATGCTAAGAGAATGAAAGAAAAACACCACTACAGTCCTTTTTAACAATGGATGCTCTGAATGCTTGTTTCCTGTATATACCAAGAATATGCAGGAACTAAACTACTAATAAACAGCTATATTTCTGTATGGAGAAACAAAGTTCCATAAAAGCTAGAGTCCAAGAGCATAATATATATACAGAGCTTTGTTATACATGGTACACTGCTGTTTCTGTAAGAGCTCATCAAAGACCATACAATAAAACTGAATAATGAAACGTGAACCACAAATGAGTAAAAAATAGCTATCTGTATCCATTTAACTGATAACACAGTCAATCTGATATTGAAAGTAGCAATCTGTATCCACTTAACTGATAACACAGTCAATTTGATATTGAAGGTAACCATCTGCATCCATTTAACTGATAACACAGTCAATCTAATATTGAAAGTAGCCATCTGTATCCATTTAACTGATAACACAGTCAATCTAATATTGAAAGTAGCTATCTGTATCCATTTAACTGATAACACAGTCAATCTAATATTGAAAGTAGCCATCTGTATCCATTTAACTGATAACACAGTCAATCTAATATTGAAGGTAGCCATCTGTATCCATTTAACTGATAACACAGTCAATCTAATATTGAAGGTAGCCATCTGTATCCACTTAACTGATAACACAGTCAATTTGATATTGAAGGTAACCATCTGCATCCATTTAACTGATAACACAGTCAATCTGATATTAAAGGTAGCCATCTGTATCCATTTAACTGATAACACAGTCAATCTAATATTGAAGGTAGCCATCTGTATCCACTTAACTGATAACACAGTCAATCTAATATTGAAATATTGAAGGTAATAAAATTTGGATAACCATCCTGAAAGCATCAAATAGTTAGTTGATTCAAAACCTGGGTACCATTCTTAAAGGCATTCAAACAGATGGTTCAGTCTTGTGGTAAAAATCTCGGGACACTGTCACAGTTGTAACAATTATAAATTTTGCCATTTCACAAGTAGATTAGAATAATCTAACAAAGTATATTTAGTTGATCTGTCTAAATTTCGGTTAAGGTGTTCTGAATGTAGGTGTGACATTCTTGTAAACCAAATGTCTAAAGATCACAACATATATTTTTGCATAACTCTACAAAGTTATTTACAATAAGGAATATCCCACAGAAGCTTGTGTCTTTATCAATTTCTTGCAGTGGGGCATATGCAAGTGAGTACAAATTGATGATATTTAGAATAGTTGCTGACAAAGGTAATCTAAAGATTACACCCTTTCGATTGACTTGAAAGTGTAGGATAGCATTATTTTTCCTATCTTAGCCCATTGTAAGTGTTTTTGGAAGACCTCTTTTTACTGAAGGATGTAGTTGAACTCAAAAAACATGAAAAACAATGACAGGTAGCTGATATCTTACACATATAATTTAGTGAATAAAGATTGTTTGCTTGTTTCTAACTTTGCTGTTTGCATTCAATTTATTTTTTACATCGTATTTTCTGAACCTGCATTTTTGCTGAAATTTTTGGCAAACAATTAGATTTCAGGCATTTAATTATGATAGATTAGTTAAAAGTAGCATTTTGCCATGATCAAAGAATTTGTTATTGTGGAGTTTATATTTAATTAGTGATTATTTATTTATAACATTAGTAGAACATGATTAAGTAAGAGCAGTTTCTGAGTGTGCAAAACTTAAGGCAGGGAGGAGGAAGCTGCAGCTAGAATGAGGACTTAAACCTAGAATTCAGTAAGGATCAGAGGCACTCTCTAAAACTAAGAGCTTTAAGTGACAATACTGAGAGTTTTATCCACATCCTCACTTCATTTCTTAGACGAAGATATTGATGGGTTCCTAGCAGATGCTATCAAGATGTACTTGATGTGACATCTGATGGCTGATATATAATGATCTTGAACTTTGGGAGTCACAGGAGTGTTAACATTAAGCAATCTGGATGCCCCAAGACTTAATGATGTGGTCTCTGAAGAACTCAACAGTGTTTGTTAAAACTTACAGGCTTAACAAGATACTGGTTTAGATCATCCGTATACAAGCTGATTGATAAAATCTGTGAGCTGGCCTGCATCTCAAATTTTCATTGTAACTCCTGGGGGTGGAAAATGCAGTATCTAGGTATAATTAAATAAGACAAGAAGTTAGGCAGTAGCCTTTCAAGCCAGAAAAGCATATTGAAGGTGCTCAAAACCCTTGATTGAAGGCCAAAGTTCCTCGGTGTGGATTCCTGTATGAGGTGAGGGGACCTCCTAGGGGAAAGTTCTGTTCTTTCAGTTTATCTCCTCTGTGGTCTAAATATTCATCCATGTGTTTGCCGTGCATTGTAACCCGTGAAGGGGAAGAGCGAATCCTGGTGGTTGAGGGATCCAACCTTAAAACACCACTCTGGCCTTGAATTCCTGTAAACGGGCAGCCTTGGGGTGACCCCTTGGGTCAATTGGCTGGTCGCCTCGGTTTAGGGTCAACCAAGCACCAGTGTTGGATGTTCTCAAAGGTGTTGTGGACATTATATCTGATGATGGTGTTTGGGTATAGTGCTCACGAAACCCTGGCATTGCTGCAGTGTCCTTGTTTGACATTGTAGTGCGTCCCCTCGTAGGGCTACATGGTGGGTGGGGTCAGTGAGCACTAAAATTTCCCTTTCTTTATTACGGATACTCCAATTAAAATTCTTAATAAAATAGTCTATAAATAAACAATCACGTCTTGAAGATTTTGAGCAGTAATCCTCACCATCCGTACCACCTGTTGTACCTCATTTTTTATATTGCACTCACTTTCAGACAAACCTTTAGGGCAAATGTCTCCCTTTTTCATTCAGAAGGGACTAGAGGGACTTGCTGGCTCTCCAAAGTCAGTAAAAAAGCTTCTATCTTGTGACATATTGGTGGAAACATCGACATCTCAACACAGTGAACTCCTGTTGCATTCAAAGGCGATTGGGAATATACCTATTGAGGTTACATCTTATGCTACTTTGAATTCATCAGGAGGAGTTATTGTTGAGAGGGAGTTGAAGAACATCCCAGAGTCAGAGATTTTCACTGGTTTCTTCACCCAAGGAGTTTCTCCAGTGAGGCATATCTCCAATTGCAAAGATGGAATTATGGTGCCGCTCAATGTCTTCATTCTGATATTTACGTAACCACGTCCACCTGCCACCATCAAGACAGGTTATCTTAATTGCAGAGTACAGCCATACACTCTAAACCCTCTAAAATGTTTTCAATGTCAGCAGTTCAGTCACTCAAAGATGTCGTGTCATGGTTCCTTGACGTGTGATTGTTGAGGTGGTAAGGACCATGCTGCATTAACTGCAATGACTCTCACCCGTCCTACTTTCATTCTTGCCCTAAATGGTTGGAAGAAAAAGAGGTGCAGCATTTAAACCAATGATTCATAACATTACCTATCATGAGCCTCGAAAATTGCTGTCCACCACTTCATCTCGGACATATGCTGCTGCACTTCATTCCACAGCTATTGTGGGAGTGCAGACAGATCTCTCTGTGTCTCCTAAAGAATCGTTCTCCAAACAAATGAAAAGTCTTTTAACCTCCATGGTTAAAAAGTTGATGAATCAACTTCAACATTTATCTCTGTCCCTTATATGCATTTCATCAAATCACAAGATCTGCATCCTTTGGTTCCATGTACAGGCATTTCCTTAGATCCATCTTCCTCTTTCACCCCAAGATACAAAACAATCATTCGTTCACATCCTCAGTCTCTGGAATCACCTTCCAACAGCAAAGACCTGCCCAGTCAACCCAGGGCAGAATCCATGGAGGTCGATAGACCTCCCTCAAATAAGGAAGGTAAGAAAAAAAGACGTGGTCGCAAACAGAAGGGTTCTCCACCCAATTCGCCTACACCTAAATAACATTGGCCACCCTGATACAATGGAACTATTAGGGTTTATGTTTTAATCTGGATGATATCAAAACACTGATTGCTTCCTATAATCATGTTTGTCTTTCCTTACAGGAAACATTTCTGAAGCCTGCTGATACAATCACCTTTCGGCAGTTTTTTTTTATACAGAAATGACAGGCTGTGTGATGAATGAGTGCTTGGAGGGGTGTCACTGCTGGTTGATCAGCATATACCCACCTTGTCTTTGCCACTCGACACACCCATGGAGGCCGTAGCCATCCGTGTTTCTTTGGGTCACACCATCACTGTTTGTTTTCTATCTGTCACCTGGAGAGACATGATCAATCAGACCTTGATGCTCTCGTTGAACAGTTACCGTTTCCATTTCTAATCCTGGGGGACTTTAATGGACATCATCCCCTCTGGGGAGGTGCTGATATTGATAGTTGGGGTCGTTCTGTAGAGCATATGCTCTCTGATCACGACCTTTCTCTTTTTAATACTGGTTCTTCTGTTTATTTTCATGCACCTAATCAGTTCTTTACTGCTATTGATCTCTCAAGTTGCTCCCCTTCATTATTTTCCCATTTTTCATGGAGGGTTGACAATAATCCACAAGCCAGTGATCATTTTCCTATAATCTTGAGAGAGACTGGCCGTGGTCGATGCCACCCGACCCACATGCCCCAGTGGAAGTGGATCAAGTAAACTGGCCTTCTTTCACTGTTCTTGCAGAACTTGATCCTGCCATTGTCTAAAAGCCATCAAAATACGACTGTGCAGCAGCAGTAACTGACTGTATTATACAAGCATCTGCTTAATGTATTCCTAAAACCTCGAAACGTTTTCCACTATATCCTCGTCCATGGCCTGGGATATTTTCCGTGGATATCCCACACTCTCGAATCTCATCGCTTTCCAGCAAGCCTGTGCACATGCTTGATGGGTAAGATGTCAAAGCCAAAAGGAATCTTAGATTAAGTTCACAACCAGCATATCCTCTACCACCAGTTACAAAGTCATTTGGGACAAGATTCGAAAGGTCAGTGGGCAATATCACTCTGTCCCCCTCTCGATTTTGCTCTCTGATGGACAGGAAGTGGCTGATACCCAGATTATTGCCGATACTCTAGGAGAAAACTTTTGCCGGGTATTTAGCACTTCTGCTACCTTTTTAACCATCAAGACTCGGGCAGAGCAATCACCTCTTTCCTTTTGAGTTGATTGTCTGTATGACAAAAATCGTCCCTTTACACTGGTGGAACTCAAACTGGCCCTTCATCGGTCTGGTAGTACATTGGTTGGACCTGATGATATACACTATGAGATGCTGTGCCATATATCTCCTGCTTTTCTTGTTATTTTGGTTGTTTTTAACTGGATCTAGCAGGAAAATGTTTTTCCTAATACCTGACACCAGGCTATGGTCCTGCCTTTCTCCAAGCCTGGGAAAGATCCCAAGATTCCTTCAAACTACCATCCAATTGCTTTGACGAGCTGTCTCTGTAAGACCTTATAGAGGATAGTTAATGCTCGTTTTGTTTGGTTCCTCGAATCAAACAACCTCCTCTCGCCCACCCAGTGTGAGTTCCGACGACAGTGCTCCACCATTGACCACCTCATTCGACTTGAAACGTCAACCATAGAAATCTTTCTCAAACGATATCTTCTATAAATATTATTTGACATTGAGAAGGCTTATGATACAACATGAAGGTGTGGCATTTTGCGAGACCTCCATATATATGGGCTACGTGGCCATTTGTCCATTTTTATTAAAAACTTCTCAATGGACAGGAGATTCCAAGTTTGTGTGGGTTCGACACTTTCCCATTCTTTTCTACAGGAACTTGGAGTCCCTCTGGGCTGTGTTTGAATGTCACACTCTTCAGTATAAAAATTAATGTCATCACTGAACAACTCCCTCTCACTGTTGCAAACGGGTTCTATATCAACGACTTTCACATCTCACGTCAGTGGTCAAAGATGAGGTATATTGAGCAGCAGCTACAGACTGTCCTCAATCATTTACTGAAGTGGACGACAGCTAACGGATTTACCTTCTCTCTCTCTAAAACCGTTTGCATGCACTTTTGCTACCAATGGGGTATTCACCCTAATTCTGAACTCCGTATCGGTGAAGTTGTATTGCCTGTAATCTCTGAGACTAAGTTCTTGAGACTTATCTTTGACCATAAGCTAACCTTTATACCACACATCAAGCAGCTACGGGTCAAATGTATAAGAGCACTGAGTATCCTCTGTGTTATCTGTTCCACCACTTGGGGAGCAGATCGACGTTCTTTGCTAAAGATATATCGTGCTCTCATTCGATCGAAACTTGACTATGGATCACTGGTTTATGGCTCTGCCAGACCATCAGCCTTAAAGATGTCAGACCCTATTCATCATCAAGGACTTCGACTCTACACTGAGGCTTTCTGCTCTTCTCCAGTTCAGAGCTTATACATAGTCTCATGAATCTTTTTTGCACTTCTGCCGTTTGCAACTGTCTTTACTATATGCTTCGAAACTTCGTTCCTCACCAAAGCATCCCACCTGGGGTTGGGTTTTCCTTCCTGGATGGGCCATGCTTTTTCAGACCAGATGGTCTGCCATTGCTCCTTTTGGCCTTCGTATCCAAGCACAGTTGGATGAATTGGGTCTGTCCTTGAATAACATTGCTGTATCCACTGGTCATCTCATCCAACCATGGCTTTTTACTGTGCCCAAATGTGACCTATCTTTAAGTCATCTGAAACAAATAGACACTCCTGATTGGAAATACTGTCTGCTATTTGCTGAACATCTTTCGAATCATTCTTCCATTCCTATTTATACAGATGGTTTGAAATCAGGTGACTGTGTGGGCTCTGCCATGGTTTGTTGTGGTTTGGTGGTTGTGCACAGAATCTCCTCTATAGCTTCTGTGTTCACTGCTGAACTATATGCCATTTCTTTTGCTATGTATCACATAGAAGCTGAGCAGTACTCAAACTGCACGATTTATACTGACTCGCTTAGTTCTTTACTGGCCCTGGAATCGCTTCACGTTGGCTCACACCCTGTTCTCGCTGATATTCAAAACCGACTGGCCCATTTTTCTTTAACATCTACTTCTATCCAGTTTTTCTGGATACTGGGTCACGATGGTATTCGCGAGAAGCAGCACGTCGACACTGCAGCTAAGTCTATCTGCTCTGGCACTATCACCGCTGTGCTTGTCCCATACATGGACTATGGTCCTATATTCCAGGCTCTGCTCCGTGCCAGCTGACAGTCGACAAGGAGTAAGTAACGTGAAAACAAGCTTTTCCAAAAAAAAACCTATATTGGACTTTGGCCTCTTGCTACCGTAAGGATCGGAAAAAGGAAGCTGTTCTAACTGGACTACACATTTATCACAGTTTTCTAACTCATCGTTTTATTTTATCTGGAACTGATGCACCAGCGTGTAGTTTGTGTAACACTCAGATCACAATAAGCCAGATTTTACTTTCTTTTCATCATTATGATTCACAACGACGGCACCATTTTAAACATGTTCTGTCCCAAGGTTTGTCCATAACGTTAGACAATGTTATTGGTGATGGTGACACTGTCCACCTTGGTAATGTTTCTAGTTTTTTATAGGCCATTAATCTCTTTAATGCCATTTAAGTTTTTTTAATTTATACATTACACCTTTTAATGTGGCTCCCTTTAAAAATCACACTTCATCTAGTTCGAATTGAAATTAGAAACTGGCTGTAACATTAAATAACTCGAAACCAGGACTGAAAAGGCCAACTTCAGGTGACTGACGGTGGTTTATGTACTAACCTGTTAGTCTTCCTAGCGAGTTATGATTATTACAGTGACGCTACAGAAAGTCCTTTACAAGTTGAATCACTGTAGTTTTTCTCTTGACGTTGTAGACTAGATGTACACATTAGTTTTATGCTATTTATTTATTATTTTTGTTAACTTTGTTTTGTTCTACCTTAATTTCCTGTTATGAATATTACTGAATTTACTTTTACCTTTTTACCGAACGTTTGGCGCAGATAGCCTAGCTGCTCTGTGCCATAAAACACTAAATCAATCAACCAACCAAGGCCAAAGACAATGTGGGATGAGTTTCATAACACGTTAAAATACAATGGCAAGAACTCCTGTGCAGTTTGCCATCTCATTGTTTTCTTTTTATGAAGTTGTTGGATATTAACAGAATGAATATTCCTGTGTTTCTAGAGAAAGAGAAAGACCTATCTGGAATTTATTGGCAGCAAGACTGTCAGGATCACAATTTGACCTTGCACATACAGACCTTGGCTCTTTGTGGTAGTAGTGACGGTTTACAATTTTAGACTCATACTTTAATGAAGAAATTTATTATCCGTGATGACGAGAAAACCCACTTGTAGAGAGAAAAATATATATGTTAAAAGGGCTGGTATGGATAGAGAAAACTCTATGTAGAGGAGCAAACAACATTTCGACCTTCTGGCCACATGTTTGAAGGCGGTTGTGTAATTGAGTGTAGGAAGGTAGAGAGCGTGCTTAAATGTTTGGTTATATTTATTAATATAGGTATAAAGGTGTTCCTTTGTATTGGTTTATTTGGGCTTGAGTTGTTGTATAAGTAAGGCTTCTTTAATTTTGCGTTTATTTATGTTTGTTTCTTTATTTAATGTTTGGGTGTTTTTATGGTTATGTTATGTTTACTTCATTTGCAATGCTCGAAAATTTGTGAAGGTGACTTTCTGTGTTCTTTGAATCTGGTTTTCATTTTTCTACTTGTTTCTCCAATATAGAAGTCGTGTCAGTTATCACATTGTATTTTATAAATAATGTTGGTGTGGTGTTTGTCAGTGTAGTTTTTGCATAGTATAGACCTCAATTTTGTGCCTGGTTTTTGATTTAATTTGGTATTAACTGGAATGTCATATTTTGTTACTAGTTTTTGCCAAATGTTGGTTATTTTTCTGATGATGTCGGAAATATATGGTATGCAGCAGTATATGGTTTTGTGAATTTTGAAATCGTGGGGTATGTTTACTTTTGTCTGTTGACTTTGCTTTTTGTTTAGGTGTGGGCGTACGATGTTTTCTATGGCTTGTAGAGGAAACTTATTGATGTTGATGAAGTACGTAACAATACTTCATTAATCAGTGATGACGAGAAACCCACTTGTTGAGAAATTTATATGCAAAAACGGCTCGTTTGGGCTGAGAAAACACTTTTACATAGAAGAGCGAACAACGTTTCGACCTTGACGATGACCGAAGAAGGTCGAAACGTTGTTCGCTCTTCTATGTAAAAGTGTTTTCTCAGCCCAAACGAGCCGTTTTTGCATATAAAAATACTTCATTAACATCAATAAGTTTCCACTGCATACCATATATTCCCGACATCAGCAGAAAAATAACCAACATTTGGCAAAAACTAGTAACAAAACATGACATTTCAGTCAATCCCACCAGTCCATGGTAAAATAGTAGCCCAAGAGTTGACGGTAGGTGGTGATGACTGGCTACCCTCCCTACAGTCTTACACTGCTAAATTAGGGACGGCTAGCGCAGATAATCTTCATATAGAATTGTGCTAAATTCAAAAACAAAACAAACGTAGAAGAATGACAAGATTGCAATAATACCGACTGATTATCTTGCTGTAAAGCAAGACTATCCATTTGTTGAAAGCCATACCTTGGATACCATATGTAGGTTAAAGCCATTTCTACTATAGTGACATTAACTTTTGACGTAGGAGATTCCACTAGCAACTGCATACCATGATTAATACTTTAGGGACTCTGATTAGAGTAATTGAATGACTCAGAACTGGACCTGGCATGGTCAGGTAGTTAGAATGCTCCATTCATAATTTGAGTGTCGTGAGTTCGAATAATCGTCATACGAAACATGCTTGCTCTTTCAGCTGTGGGGACATATAATGTGAATGTCAACACCACTATTTGTTGGTAAAAGAGTAGCCCAAGAGTTGGCGAAGAAGTGATGACTAGTTAGCTTTCTTCCTTCTTGTCCTACATTATTAGATTCGGGACGGATAGCACAGACAGCCCTCGTGCAGCTTTGAGCGAAACTTAAAGAACAAAACAACAACAATGACCCAGAACTAGTGAATATTCTTTGTCATGTGATAAGGTGAAGCATGGCTAGCACAAATTGAGAAATGTAAAAGACATGAACGTAGCTGGGACAGTTGTAAAAATAGTTATAAATACTAGAAAATGTTTCTTACTGCTTTTATCAACTACCAAGACGTCGTTCTCAAGTTGTGTTGGTAGTCGCCACAGCTTTTAAGAAAAAAAATTCCTCAGACATTAAAAAGTGTAAAGGCTGTAAAAATCCCAGTAAGTTATATGTGACTCTGTATGCTAATTTTGTATTCAGAAGAACCAGGAAGTGTCACACACTATTGTTAAATATTTAAATGTATTTTGTTACCAAATTCACAGGTAAATGCACTCATACAATGGAACTAACTCCAACAGCTAGTTGTTTGTAGAGTTGGATGAAGCGTTCAGTGTGATGAAAAACTGAGTTTCACATTCAGTCTGAAGTCTCAGTTGAAAACGCGGTGGAAACAGTGAAGATGAGAACCTACGTATCATATGTCATGTTGGCATACCATGAAACCAAACAACAGTTAACTGGTTACTTTCCAAATCTCTTGATGTTCAAGTGATAAATAAACTCTCTGTGTATTCGGTGCATAGCCTTTTATTTAATTCAGAAATATCGAAGTGTACACAGAAGTATGTGAAATAGCTACATTCTGCAATACTCAGCACGTTGTAAAAGTAATAAATTGGATGTATATCAAAAGGTATTTGATGCAAATATAATAAAGAACGAAAGTTGGAGCCTGGCGGGTGGGTATATTTGTGGTATGCAGATGCACCATAGAAACAGTATAGTTACGGCTAGACTGATCTGTAGCTTATTTGTTAAACAACTTTATAAAGTGATTTATGACTTTCCAAGAATTTGTTGTGTGGTATATATATTTATACGAAAATCTATCAAAAGGCTTAAACCTATATCACTTGAACTCTTCTTCGAGAAACATCATTTTTCACTGTGTTGAATACTATTGTTTGGGACGCGTGGATTTTATCTGCATCTGCAACTGATTTTTTGTTCGTAAACTCTCACCTGTTTCAATATGGTAGGTATAGTTTATCACGGTAGGGTACGAATTTCTGTAGGTCTCTTTTGGATAGTTCTAGTTTCTCGTATTGAATCACAGATATATATTTCAATTTCATTGAGTATAACGGTATACTCATCTTGGAAAATCTAAATATCTTATATTAATACATCTGTACGATCAGAGTGTATGAATATTTTGAGTTAAAAACGGTTGGCACCTGTTCTTTCCAAAAATGATTAATTTTCAGTGGCATATCATTAACTTACGAACAATGAAAAAAATAAATATACAGATAAATATATATTTGTAATTCATTCAGTTTCATTGCAAGTTTTGTCGTTTGTGTTTGTTTTGTCATATGGATGTCTGAGCTGCATATTCAAAATCATTGTACTAAATCATAACCAGCCAGTGAATGAATTACATTACATTTGTAAAATAGTAGAAATATCTTGCTTGCTATAGAGTCCTCACCTCGTACGAGGTCTGTTTCACTGTGTCGTTATTTGTGTTGTTAAATACCCAGGAGGGTCAGGTACATTTGACCTCTTCCTCCCTCCCGAACGATTATAGCGTCTGTTTTTAGGGTTTTTGTTTTGTTTTTTGTTTTTTTAAGCTTTGGGCCAGAGTAAAAGTATAACATCATACTCAGGTCCATTTCAGGGCTCAGTCCATGCATGGACGAACAAGAAGTTTTTTGTTTTTTTTTCCTAATTTAATTTTTTCTATATATATATATATATATTTTTGTATTTTCATATATATATATATTTTTTTTTTGTATTTTTCTCCTTTTTCTCGATTGAGAGAATGCTACTACTACTTGCAGTAACAAACACAAAAAAGAAAGTAATAATAATTATTATTATTATTCAATACTTGAATAATAATTCAAAAAGAGAAGAAAAAATAAAATAAAATAAAAATAATAATGATTAAAAAAGAAAATAATAATTATAATAATAAAAAGAAACAAGGACTAAGTGTCTAGTGCATAGTGGCCAGCTTGTGTTACATTTCTTAAATATATGTTAAAAGGGGAGAGGTATTTAGGACCATTTACATCATTTGTACATGATATCTGTCGAGATCACACATTAAGTCATTTTTATGCCAATTCTTATTGAAATATTTTAGAGAATTATGCAAGAGTCTTTCAGCTATTGTATCTATGTTTGCATACTTGTGCATGAATGTGGTTGAGGTGCTACGTGGTACTTTATATGCTGAAGTTAGTACTGAATTTTGTATACGTTGAAGTTTCTGTACATGTGTGGGTGCTATGTTAATCCAGGCAGGTGATGCATATTCTATTGTTGGTCTAATGTACGTTTTGTAGATTTTAAGTATGTTGTCTGGTGATGTTCCTTGGATTTTACCTGAAAGACTTCTTGCATAGTTTGCTCTTTTCCAGATTCGTATCAGTACATTTTTAATATGTGGTAGCCACGTTAATTTTGAGTCATAGGTTAGACCTAGAAATTTAGCAGAAGTAGCAGTCAGTAAAAGTGATCCATTCATATAGAGTTTTGGTGGATCTTTTTTCAGCTTATTCAGTCTGCTGAATACTATGACTTGGGTTTTTGGAATATTAATTTTGATTCTGTATTTCTGGCAGTATTCTTCGATGTTATTTAGGACTGGTTGTAGGTTCGTTGCTGCTATTGACGGAGGGGGGCACTTTTCCAGACTGCTACATCGTCAGCGAACTGTGATGCATAACCTAAATTTAGGTCCGACAGAGGCATATTACTCACGTACATGATAAATAATATAGGGCTAACAACCCCTCCCTGCGGGACTCCTGCTTCGGATGAAAAGGACCCTGAGTGGGCCCCATTTACATTTACTTTACACATTCTGTTATCCGGGAAGTTGGACAGCCAGCGAATAGTTTCCTGGGGTAATGCCATTTCAAGCAATTTATGTCGTAAGCCGTTATGCCACACTGTGTCAAATGCTTTCTCAATGTCGAGAAAGCAAGCTACAGTGCATTCTTTTTTGTTGAAGCTGTCGGTAATTGATTCTGTAAGTCGAATCAGGTGGTCTGTAGTTTGGCGGTTTTTTCGAAATCCGTTTTGAATTTCTGGTAATTTTGAAGTTTCTTCTAAGTAAACTGACAGACGATTACTAATTATCCTCTCTAATACTTTGCCAATACAACTGGTTAGGCTAATCGGGCGGTAGTTGTTTGGTTTATTCGCTGGCTTTCCTTCTTTCTGGAACATTAATATTATTGCTTCCTTCCAAGAAACGGGGATATATCCAGCTGATAGTAAGAGATTAAATAACGCTGTTAGGTGTTCGTATAATCTCTGAGTGCCTTGTTTTAGGAGGATAGCTTGAATACCATCTTCTCCAGGGGCTTTGTTTTTGTGTTGTTAATAGCAGTTACGACTTCTGTTACAGTGATATGTTTTGTCAGATGATGAGTGCTCCAGTCTTTTGTTTTTTCTTAGAGAAACTGGCGTGATTAGGCATATAATATATGCTAATTATATTAGCATATAATAAAACAAATGTATTTTAAAATAAATCAAATATTGAATTAAATCGTATAAAAATCATATAAAATAATACCGTCTTTGGATGTAAATATGAATCACATTTTATTGGTATTGCTGATTTAGTGTTATGCAGTAGACAATTACACCCGAGATGGCGATAGGTTCGCGTGATATGTTTGAAAGAGGATCATGAATTTGGAATTGCTCGGTAAAGTTTAGTTCCTAATTCAATTACTTTTGTTGAATATCATAATTAAGTTTAAATACATTAGAGTTTTTATTTGCTGCTTAATTTCAAAATATAAATTATCTTGAACACTGTAGAGTTGTTAGAATGTATTACTTTTTACAGTTCGAACCTAATAGTAATAATTAATATACACCAAATGTATTATGAAATTAATAATATAAATACAGTTTTTATAATTATGTTAATACAAGTACTAATAGTCATCAGCACTTCATATTCTTATGGGGTTGTTGTCGTACTAATGAAAAGTAAATGCGTTTATTTAAGATTTGGTTACAGGAGAGATTTATCTGTTAGAATTGCGTGTTGTTTAAATAGTAAGTAGATACAAGTTATAGCCTTTTAAACTTAGAAGTTTAAGTGAATCTGCTAAAATAAATTAACAACAAAGGATAAAAAAAATTATTTTCATCAGAATACAAATTAAATTAATTTGCTTTATTAGCACACAATTTTTACAAAACCTAGAAATGTTGAAAACTTTGTCATGTATATTGTTTATTAGTATTTAGACTAATTGCAAGATTAATTACGTAAATGACATGATTGATGAAACCTTAAATTGTACCCATTGTTAGAGTACAGAAAGATTACACTCTGAATGCAAAGTTTTAAAATGTAAAATGTATAAAATGATGAATTAGATATAGAATGAAATATTAAAGTAATTAGTATTGCATCTATATCTGTTGTATGGACACCTGAATAGATTTTACTTTTGTTAATGTTTGTAAATTCAGGAGAAAACCTTGAGCCATCACTTAATTACAGTATTAAATTTTTCAGTTGAAATATTCTTAAAGTAACAGGGATATTTTGAGTTATTGTGCAGTTTAGTTTTGAAAGTAATAGCCAAGAATAATTACAATACATTTAATAAACCTACAACCACTGCTAATAGTGTAAGTTTATCGTTTATTTTGAGTTATAAATCTTAATACTGCTATTTTGTGTGTGTGATGAATGTACTCCAAAAGAGTAAGTAATTTATGTAACAGTGCAATGAATACAAATAATAATTAACAGAGGTTGCCAAATATCTAGGATAGTAGCTTAACTTTAAGGGGTAAGTGTGTTTATAAGTTGAGTGTTTGAGACATAAACTACAAACATGGCTTTTTTCTGCAGTGTGATATTGAAGATAAAAGATGCATTATTTTTTGCATGATACATAAAGAGATTCAAAATGCTTGTGAAAAGCTTCATATTTTAGTAAAATCCACACATATTGTTACTTTGGTGACATTGTTATGTTTTCAATGTTTCAAAATATGAAGCTTCTCATAGTAAATCAAAATTAAATTGTTTCAATATTTATTCATTAATGTGTATAAACCTAGTTTTGTGTTCATTGTTTGAAGTTGTATTGAAATGACTTCTGTAAAGAATTTCTGTTGGAATTAAAATTGTAATGTTAATTATTCACATCAATCTGAAGTATATATTTTTATTTTACTTTTTTAGTGGCTCAATGCTAAGCCAATGGACTTTTGAGGCTAAAAATTGTTGTTTTTTTTATATCGTAATAAGCAGATCATTGTGTAGCTTTGGAATTTTCAACAAGCAAATCTTACTGAAGCTCTGAATTTGATTAATCAAGCAAGCAAGCAAAAATATGTTCTAAGAAATCTCATGTTGATAGATTTAGAAGTTGTATTAGTATGAAGTTAGATAATTATATATGTATCATGTTAATAAGCACTGTGAGTTCACACATAATCAAATAAAATAACATGTTTTATAAAGTATAGTTTGTTTTCAGCAGTACAATGAATATTTTGATGTTTTTGAATTTCAGAATCTTTTGGCCAGAATTTTCCAGAGGTAAGAAATTAATGATTCTTAAACAAAAACTTGAATTTAAACCAAGGTGCTGTTATTCGTCTATACAGTGACTAACTGGACTTATAATAATTTTAAAGTATTAAGCTTTATCATTGAAATTTTTGGTGAGAATTTCAGTAATACTTTACAGCATTTAGTCTGCTTAAGTATAAGATTAACTATCTCTGGAATTTATCTGTTGTTTATTATTACATATAACTTAACCTTTGAATAAACACATTATTTACATTGTCTTCAAATTAAAAATTTTAAACAATGTTCTAAAGTGTACATGATGGTTTTAAATCTTAATTTTGTAATGAACAAAAAATAAGGTTTCAAAATATAATTTTTTTCAGCCATGCATTATGAAAGATAAAGATTTTTTTTTTCTTTCTGATAAATGTGTTTTACTTTGAGATATGACATATTTGTATTTTATATTAGCATTATAATATTTTTCCTACATCTTTATATTATGGGTGTTACTTATGCACTCATAAGTAAAAATAAAAGCGTTATTAAGCTGACCTAAAGTGAAGATATAGGTGTGGTCAACTTCGTTTTATCTTTGCATTTTGCTTGAGCACTGTGATGTTGCATGCAAATTATATTGTGAGTTTATGGGTGACAATTTTTCTAATCTTCTCTAATCTTATTTCATTATGTAAAAGACTGTTTGTAATAGTAAGTTTTTCTTAACTACACCACGCTGTTATTAATTTTAGATTTGACATTTTGTTTAACTCCTATTTTTATTTTGGTAAATGATGTTTATACTTTAAAGCCAACTTTTAAGTCTGATTGTGTTTATTTAACATGGCTTTGAGGGCAAATGTACAATGAATGTAACCGTTTCACTTTGTGTTAGTATAACTTCCCATGTGATTGTTTGCACTTTTCTGATCGCCTGACTGAAAGAGCTTTTTTTTTTAGGATTTTAGGGCAACACAAATAAGAGTTACATAAATTCACTAGTATTCAAAAGTAGTGATTTTAGCTTATGGTAAATCACTGAGTTTCATTCGTTAGATAAAGGTAAATAAATTATAATAATGGTGCAAAACAAATTATACAACAACATGTGATAGGCTTTATCAATATGGATTTTGTTTAGCAACAGTGGGGTCACGGGTTGAGAAAATTAGTAAGTGAAAAGTTAAGAGAGGCATAATTAAAAAATATGGACTTTTCAGTGAAAAAAAAAGAAAACTGCACAAATTTTAAAATATTTTTTTGAAAGGTTAAGAATTTATTGTAGACCTGTTATGATTCATTGATGTATTACAGTACTAAGGTTTTGAGATGCATATTGATACAGGAAACCTGAATTTGTGAATAGTGGTATTGATCTGTAATAGTTTGTTCTTTACTTTAGGCTCAAACTAAAAGTTAATAATTCAGTTATTATATTCTGATTCTCCCTTCTTTTCATAGAAGTCTACAAATATTTAAGAAATTGAATGTGGCTTTTCTGGTCAGTTTCTGTGTTTTTCTTGAAAGACGGTTGTGTTATACTGAGGGCTGTTCAAAAATACGCGGACTGTTTGAATTGTGCGGCTCCAGTTGGTTCCAGGGGAATCCACTTGGTGTTGCTAGGTTCGCACAGATCAGCTGATTACGACGCCATTTCCCGATTGCAGATATCTTCATTTGTGTATTAGCTACGCAGTTTTAAGTGAAGTGCAATTTTTTCGTTTGGCGGATTTCAGAATGAATGACCTGAAGGAGTAACGACTTGCTGTGAAATTTTGTGTTAAACTTGGAAAATCTGTGACTGAAACTTTAGCTATGCTTAACACGGCTTACGGTGATGTTGCTATGAAGCGTACGGCATGTTTCAAGTGGCATGAACGTTTTAAGAATGGTCGACAGTCCATTGAAGATGATGAGCGTCCTAGACGTCCTTCCACGTCAACTGACGACCCACACGTCGACAAAATCAACACCTTGGTGCAGGCAAATCGACGTCTAACTGTCAGGGAGCTTGCTGAAGAGTGTGGGATATCAGTTGGATCTTGTTACGAGATTTTGATTGAAAAATTGAAGATGCACCGCATTGCTGCGAAATTCAGCTCTCAGAACTCGTAAGTTTTTGGCCAAACACTCGATCACTGTTCTTCCCCACCCTCCCTACTCACCTGACCTTGCTCCTTGCGATTTTTTCTTGTTCCCCAAACTCAAAAGACCCTTGAAAGGAAGAAGATTTGAGACGATTCCCGAGATTAAGGCAAATGCGACGAAAGAGCTGGAGGACATTACAAAAGAAGCTGCACCAGGACTGTTTCAACAAGTGGAAACACCGTTGGGATAAGTGTGTGCGTTGGGGAGGAGAGTACTTTGAAGGAGTCCCAGACCTGTAACTTCTAAATAAAGTACATTTTGTTTTATGACGTCAGTCCAGCAGTATTTTAGAACAGACCTCATTATAGAGTATCATTATTATGACTGAGGTCGTGGTATCATACTTTTGCCAGTGTATATTGTAAATCAGGGCAAGGAGCAAGCAACAAAATTGTTTTAAATTTTTATTAACATGATTGTGTGGTGATAAGAGACAAAAAGTACTTGAATGTATTACTAATCTGTAGTTCCATAAAGCACAAAAAACCCCAACAAATTCCAGAAACATCAAAAAACTTGTATCTGATGGCAACATACAAACATGGAATAATGAACTGTTACTACAGTCTTTACAGTTTACGCTGCTGTTTGTAAAACATTTATTTGTATTATTAAGATAATACAGTACAGAATTTTTGTAAGCTGTATTTAGTTTTCTGCAAAAGTTTGCTATAAAGTTGACAAAAAAATTTTGAATGGAAACTTTTACATTTATTTTCAGGAGTTTGATGGAGCCTTAGACTGTATCAGTCTGGCTGTTACTTGTGCCTTCAACAAACGGGGGACTCTACTGGCTGTTGGTTGCAATGATGGCCGTGTTGTTATTTGGGATTTTCTAACAAGAGGAATAGCCAAAATAGTTAGTGCTCATGTCCATCCAGTTTGTTCCCTGAGGTCAGTACAATTAGGTCAAATAAGGTGTTGCTCTATTTCCAACATCAACCAGTTGTGAAACTATGCTCCGTATACTCACATACAAAATTCTGATAAAAACAATTACATGTTAATTTATAGCATGTACATGAAATGTATAATTTTCCATAGCTAGATATGGAGAGTACAAACGTAATTGTTAAATAAATTATCTAATTATATGAACCGTATCTCAATGGGTCATGGACTACAGACCATTGCATTGTTGACTTGCATTCAAAATGTAACTACTATTCTATGAATTTACATCAATACGTTTTATATCAAATTATAGAGTATAATTCAAATTATTGTATTATATATTAACTGATTTCTTAATTTATAAATAAATATTAGAAAACACTTAAATACAGAGTTTTTTTTCTGCATGTCATAAGATATTTTAATGCACCACTAGTTGCAGTTAGATGTTTGTGATGTCAAAATACAAAATTTGTAGTTCTTTAGGAAGTACCTAATCAAATTGCTAATATTGTCAAGCTGAAATGTAAGAACTCTATTTTTCCTATATGCTGAGATATTTCTTACGCACTGAATCAATTACAGTGGCCCCATTTATCTCTTTCTGTTTTGGAAATAGTCCCTTATATAAAGTACTTTAATATATGACATGTCAATAGCCAGTCAGAAACTCAGAAAGTCCCTGTAGACACTTTCTCAATGATTTGAAAGTGCTTGAAAGCCATCTTCTTTAAAGCAAGATTTCAAGCAAGTAGGTTGTATCTTTAGTCTGCTCAAATTACATATTGTTTTAGACAAAAGACAGGTTTATTATTAAGCTTGATTAACTATTGTGGAATTTTATGGTATTGATACAGTTATTTATGATATTTTTAGTTATTTCAAGATGTGAGGTTTAGCAACCTACAGCAAGTAGCAAATGAATACAAAGGTTATCGTAACTACAGGGTGTTCGGAAAGTCACTGTGCACTTATATATTTATTAACAGACATGTTTCAATATAGAATACAGGAGGTAAATATGAATGACAATTATAAACAATGTTGAAAGTGACCCCCATTGGCATCAGTACAGGCTTGGATCCTTCTTATTTTGTTTCTAAACACCGCTATCACTTGCTGGCTTGAAATAGACTGAACAGACATATGATTACAAAACTGCACAGTGACTTTCCGAACACCCTGTATTAGATGTAATTGTTTGCTACATTTATTAACTTTTCTGTGTTTTAATAAAAATTAATTTAAGACCTTATTTGTGAATTTAATAATTTATATACATAAACAATGTATAATAATTGAAATGTGACTGTATATTACAAAATACTAGTCCATTGTAACATAGCCAAGATTGGTCACTTTATAAAGACTAAAGTTCAGTTTTATATTATTGGATATGGTAACATGAGTGCAAATGCAACTCGTCAATACAAGTTATGTAATTTTAACCAAACATGACTGGAAGGTTAATATAATAAAAATAATAAATTTATAATGTTATGAGATTTAAGTTATTGATATTAAATGTATGTATTTTTGTGTTATAATATGTGGTCATTCTAGAACAAAAATAGCAAAGTTTGTTAATTTTTTTTATGATGGTTACAAGATTGGTCAAATTTACAGACCCCATAGAGTTAGGGTAAAGAAAATAACAGACAAAATATGAAGTATAATTGAAAACAAACAGCTGAAATGTATTTAGGAGGATTTAGAGATTGATTGCACAAATAATATTTGAGCTTGTTTGGATGAAGAATGGATTTTTAATCACAACATTAAAATCAGTTCGTACTCTGACTAGAAACAGACTCAATAGTTTTATAAACAAATCTTCAGTAAAAAGTTCTGTGTTAAAAAATTTTATTTTAACTTGCTATCTTTTCAAAAAGCCTAAAACATTTATGAAGGTACACATATTGCATCAAAAGTTACAGTATAAATACTTAATTTATGTATATTATGCCGAGCTCATTGGGAAACAGTTAACTTGTGATTACAAGTAAAGTTATCACTGAATAACATTTGCCTTTTTCCGTAAAATCAAACTCTAAAGTAGAGCATAGTATTTACAACTTAGTATTAAGACTGTTACGTTATATTAAAGTTATTGCTACTTGTAAATAAACAGTTGGTAAATTTAAAAATTCTTGTTAGTGCTGTTTCATGTATTATTTGTATTGTTATACACATTGACTTGGCTACAACATTACAAAGGAGTTAAACACGTGGGCTGTTGCTTTACATGTGAAACATACTGTATGTGGTAAAGAAAAGTTACCAGTACATCTTAAACAGAACAGATATATTTTCATATTTGCAACTTTCACAATTGATTTGTGTACCGAGCATCTAAGTGTATGAAGTGTTTACAACCACTAGACCTTAATGATCGGTTCTTTACTATCTAGATTGCCATCCATTGCTCAGAAAAATCTTTGTAGTGTCCACCTGTTCAATTTGATTAGTAAATACTGTATTTGAGCCTTAATAATGAATGCTTTCTTGCATCTCAGAATAGCTCGTATGGTTGTTAACCTGAAGATGACCTAAGGAGGTTGAAATGTTCTCTGCTTTATGAGTAAAAGTGTTAATACCCATACCAGCCATCCTGAGATACATTTTTACTTCAAGTGGGTTTCTGGACATCATGAATCTCTTGTATATTGTCTACCAAATACATATTGCAGGCTTAGTGATGCTGAGTCAAAACCCCAAATTCAGTTTAGCACATGCAGGGTAAAAACAAATCAAAACACTCGTTTACAGTGTATGTGTAATTTAAAAAAATACACCAAAATAGTGTAAATCATACATATGGGGTAAGTATCTGCAGCTATTCTATTATGATTGTAATTCAACAATTTATGTGAGCATAGTCTGTATGAATGACAAAAATTTATACAAGGTAATGTTTCATCAATTGAATACAGTCATTTCTTGTTATTTGAGATTATTTGTATAATCTTAATGAAATGTATAGGGTCTTTAGATGTTCAATGTACAGCTGTTTTTATCTGCTGTAATTACAGACTGATGATTCTACACTGTGATGTACTTTTACCAAGCATGAACATTACAGTGATCATAAGAAAGTTAAACAGTGAATTTAACTACCGTGTTTCTCCGAAAATAAGAGAGGGCTTATATTAATTTTCACTCCAAAATATGACACTAGGGCTTATTTTCGGGGGATGTCTTATTTTGATATATTAAAAAAATGAAGTTATAAAGTAAAACTATTAAACTAACTGATTAATACTTAAACAAACTAATTAACTAACTATTAAACTAATTAATAAATTAATTATTTTTTTTTATTTCTTTTCTCTTCCTGCCACTCTTAACTAGGACTTATTTTAATGGTAGGGCTTATATTGAAACTATCCCCAAAAATCACACTAGGTCTTATTTTATGGGTAGGTCTTATTATCGGAGAAACATGGTATTAAAAATTCATAATTATCTGTAGGTGTGTATATGTATAAAAAAAATTCATGTAATTTACCTAAATATATGTATAAAGAGGGTTAATAATTACTTGTTATATATTTTAATTCTTATAGACATGACAGAGTTCACCTGCATATTAGTATTTGTTTTGCATTAGACATTTTGATAATCTCATAGTTTGTGATATTTGAGAAAGTTCTGGAAATATAAAGTATTTTTAGTAAGTTTCAAACACATAATGCATTTCTATAAAGAATTTACAAGATTATTAACCAAATTTCATTATCAAAGTTACTGTTCATGTAATATCTTGGTGAAATACATAGAACCAATGGCATTGTTTGATACCAGTTTTGTTTTATAAAATTGTTAATTCTGTGGGACAATTCTGTTCCTGGACAGTGAGTACACTTCTTCAGTTGCCACAGCACGAAATTCTGAATTTCATTTGTACAGAAAGTACTGTATTGTGCTACCACATTATGTTGAGACAAGTTATTTTATCTTTGGCCCTTGTATTGTGGTCCTCTTCAGCTCAGTTTGTGTTTTCCAGGTATGTAACGTGTCAAGTATTGTATAAATGTGTTTTTTCATTGAAAACTAGTCAGAACACTCAAGGATGGGATTTGACATTTTGATTAGAAAATTCTGGCATTTGGTTTTACCTTTTTTAATAGTAGCTTTTGCTTTGCTATTTTTTTTTTTCAAGAAATAAAATACTGTAAAAAGTCAAAATATTCAAATATAATCACAATTTGTATGAAATTCTCTTATAGCTAAAGTGTTCAAACAAGATAAAGTGACATTTTAAAATACTTTTACTTGGGCATGAAGAATATTTTTTGTAAAAAGCACCACTCTCTCAGTACAAAATGTGAATGTCCATTTTGTTTTTATTGACCAAATGGAGTTGATATTAATGTTTAAAAAAGTGAATACTTTTCTGTGTATTTCAGTGTGATATATTTTTGGATATTATCTTTTAACAGTGATTTTTTGATTAATAATCTTTTCTGGTGTCTTCTGTATATTTTTTATATGTGGTTAAATAAAAATAAATCTTGAAGTATTTGTTTAACAGCTGGAATCGTAGTGGACATAAGCTATTAAGTGCTTCTACAGATAACACTGTCTGCATATGGGATATCATGACTGGAGAGTCAGAATATAGATATCGCTTTCCATCCCCTATATTGAAAGTCCAGTTTAATCCACGGAATGAGTAAGTAAAAAAAACTTAAGGTTTGATGTCAGTGTTTGTTTTTTTCAATTTTGAGCAAAGCTATACGAGGGCTATTTGCACTAGCAATCCCTAATTTAGCAGTGTAAGACTAGAGGGAAGGCAGCTAGTCATCACGACCCACTACCAACTCTTGGGCTACTCTTTTACTAACAAATAGTTGGATTGACCATCACATTATAATTCCTCCATGGCTAAAAGGGCAAGCATGCTTGGTGCAATAGGAATTTGAACCCGCAGCCCTTAGATTACCAGTTGAACGCCTTAACCCACCTGACCATGCTGGGCCTAATGTCGGTGATCAAAATTGAAAATTGAACAGAAATCTGATTTGTATGCTTTAAAATTTTGAAAAAATAATGTGACTTATCTCTTAAAATATAAGCTCGACAATTTTAAAAGGGCAGCATCATTCTTTTCAAACTGTAAGTTAAAAAGTTTAAGTTTTCTAGCAAATATCACAAAGAACCACTGTAGTAAACACATTTCTTATCAGGACTTGTAGGCATGATTAAATATTTGAAATATTCATAGACATTTTTATTTATATTACTTAGTTTATTTTCTGTTAGGATGACACTTCAGTTGAACCATAAAATATAAAATAATTATCTGGTGATGATATTTTTATACATAACTTTAATATGTTTGAATTTATGGGTAAAACTTAATTTACAATTTTCAGGTAATTTTTCAAATATTCTTTGTGTCACTAACAAAATGAACATTGTGGACATACAACTGATTTCATTCAATAAAATACTCTTTGTGTCACTAACAAAATGAACATTGTGGATATACAACTGATTTCATGCAATAAAATACTCTTTGTGTCACTAACAAAATGAACATTGTGGATATACAACTGATTTCATGCAATAAAATACACTTTGTGTCACTAACAAAATGAACATTGTGGATATACAACTGATTTCATTCAATAAAATACTGTGTCACTAACAAAATGAACATTGTGGATATACAACTGATTTCATTCAATAAAATACTCTTTGTGTCACTAACAAAATGAACATTGTGGATATACAACTCATTTCATTCAATAAAATACTCTTTGTGTCACTAACAAAATGAACATTGTGGATATACAACTCATTTCATGCAATAAAATACTCTTTTTGTCACTAACAAAATGAACATTGTGGATATGCAACTCATTTCATTCAATAAAATACTCTGTGTCACTAACAAAATGAACATTGTGGATATTCAACTCATTTCATTCAATAAAATACTCTTTGTGTCACTAACAAAATGAACATTGTGGATATACAACTCATTTCATGCAATAAAATACTCTTTTTGTCACTAACAAAATGAACATTGTGGATATGCAACTCATTTCATTCAATAAAATACTCTTTGTGTCACTAACAAAATGAACATTGTGGATATTCAACTCATTTCATTCAATAAAATACTCTTTGTGTCACTAACAAAATGAACATTGTGGATATACAACTCATTTCATTCAATAAATACTCTTTGTGTCACTAACAAAATGAACATTGTGAATATGCAACTCATTTCATTCAATAAAATACTCTTTGTGTCACTAACAAAATGAACATTGTGGATATACAACTGATTTCATGCAATAAAATACTCTTTGTGTCACTAACAAAATGAACATTGTGGATATACAACTGATTTCATTCAATAAAATACTCTTTGTGTCACTAACAAAATGAACATTGTGGATATACAACTCATTTCATTCAATAAAATACTCTTTGTGTAACTAACAAAATGAACATTGTGGATATACAACTCATTTCATTTAATAAAATACTCTTTGTGTCACTAACAAAATGAACATTGTGGATATACAACTCATTTCATTTAATAAAATACTCTTTGTGTCACTAACAAAATGATCATTGTGGATATACAACTGATTTCATTCAATAAAATACTCTTTGTGTCACTAACAAAATGAACATTGTGGATATACAACTGATTTCATTCAATAAAATACTCTTTGTGTCACTAACAAAATGAACATTGTGGATATACAACTGATTTCATTCAATAAAATACTCTTTGTGTCACTAACAAAATGAACATTGTGGATATACAACTGATTTCATTCAATAAAATACTCTTTGTGTCACTAACAAAATGAACATTGTGGATATACAACTCATTTCGTTCAATAAAATATTTTTTGTGTCACTAACAAAATGATCATTGTGGATATACAACTGATTTCATTCAATAAAATACTCTTTGTGTCACTAACAAAATGGACATTGTGGATATACAACTCATTTCATTCAATAAAATACTCTTTGTGTCACTAACGAAATGAACATTGTGGATATATAACTCATTTCCTTCAATAAAATACGTTTGTGTCACTAACAAAATGAACATTGTGGATATACAACTGATTTCATGCAATAAAATACTCTTTGTGTCACTAACAAAATGAACATTGTGGATATACAACTCATTTTATTCAATAAAATACTCTTTGTGTCACTAACGAAATGAACATTGTGGATATACAACTGATTTCATTCAATAAAATACTCTTTGTGTCACTAACAAAATGAACATTGTGGATATACAACTGATTTCATTCAATAAAATACTCTTTTGTGTCACTAACATAATGAACATTGTGGATATACAACTGATTTCATTCAATAAAATACTCTTTGTGTCACTAACAAAATGAACATTGTGGATATACAACTGATTTCATTTAATAAAATACTCTTTGTGTCACTAACAAAATGAACATTGTGGATATACAACTGATTTCATTCAATAAAATACTCTTTGTGTCACTAACAAAATGAACATTGTGGATATACAACTGATTTCATTCAATAAAATACTCTTTGTGTCACTAACAAAATGAACATTGTGGATATACAACTCATTTTGTTCAATAAAATACTCTTTGTGTCACTAACAAAATGAACATTGTGGATATACAACTCATTTCGTTCAATAAAATATTTTTTTGTGTCACTAACAAAATGATCATTGTGGATATACAACTGATTTCGTTCAATAAAATATTTTTTGTGTCACTAACAAAATGATCATTGTGGATATACAACTGATTTCATTCAATAAAATACTCTTTGTGTCACTAACAAAATGATCATTGTGGATATACAACTGATTTCATTCAATAAAATACTCTTTGTGTCACTAACAAAATGAACATTGTGGATATACAACTGATTTCATTCAATAAAATACTCTTTGTGTCACTAACAAAATGAACATTGTGGATATACAACTGATTTCATTCAATAAAATACTCTTTGTGTCACTAACAAAATGAACATTGTGGATATACAACTCATTTCATTCAATAAAATACTCTTTGTGTCACTAACAAAATGAACATTGTGGATATACAACTGATTTCATTCAATAAAATACTCTTTGTGTCACTAACAAAATGAACATTGTGGATATACAACTCATTTCATTCAATAAAATACTCTTTGTGTCACTAACAAAATGAACATTGTGGATATACAACTCGTTTCATTCAATATACTAAACTCATTATGTTTACATTTTTCATGTAGAAAGTGTTGTAATTTTTAATACTATTTGAAGTGTCCCCTGTTGGCTCAGAGGTAAGTTTGAGGGCTTATTATGTTGAAATTGGGTTTAGATAGTCATTTTGGACAGATTACAGATAATCTGTAGTGTAGCCTTGTGTTTAACAACAAACAAATATTTGATATCCACATATCTAGAACCCTTCCATTTTAATAGTGCATGTTGGTATATTTTGTAATTGTTTTGTAATGGGATGTTTTTCTTATGGTCGTTAGGAATGTTGATGATTTTTCCATTATATTTATGCAGTTAGCTCCATGCTATAAATTATTTCTTTTTCTCATTGTTTTGAGCAGATGTTTTTTTTACATTTTTCGTAATACTGATACATTTTTTCTATGTAAAACTGCATTGTAGGAACATGTTTTTGGTTTGCCCAATGAAACATGCTGCTGTCCTAGTCAGTGTCGAGGGAAGTCATTCTGTTGTTCCTTTGGATGATGAGGTAAACAGCTGTTCTGTTCTGAGGTTTAGTAATTCAAAAAGTTTATATTTTTTGTCTCTTTTAGTTTACGTTTTAAAACAATCTGCTTGAATCAGTGATATCGAGAAAACCCACTTGTAGAGAGATATATATATAAAAATGACTCTTTTGGGTTGAGAAAATATTTTGCGTAGTGTAGTGAACAACGTTTTGACCTCCTTCGGTCATCATCAGGTTCACAAAGAAAGTGAGAGGTAACTGACCGGAAGCTGACCACATGTTTGAAAGGGGTTGTGTAACTGAGTGTCGGAATGTAGAGGGCAGGCTTAGATGTTTGAATATATAATTTTATATTATTTATTTTATTCTTTATTATGTTATTTTTTAATATAGATATAAAGGTGTTCCTTTGTATTGGTTTATTTTGGGTTTAAGTTGTTGTATAAGTAAGGCTTCTTTAATTTTGCATTTGTTTATGTTTGATTCTTTATTTAGTATTTGAGTGTTTTCTATGGTTATGTTGTGTTTATTTGATTTGCAGTGTTCGAAAACGTGTGAAGGTAACTTTTCGTGTTCTTTGAATCTGGTTTCCATTTATTTACTTGTTTCTCCAATATAGAAGTCGTGGCAGTTATCACATTGTATTTTATAAATAATGTTGGTATGATGATCAGTGTAGTTTTTTACATAGTATAGACCTCAGTTTTTGTGCCTGGTTTTTGAATAAATTTAGTATTAACTGGAATGTCATATTTTGTTACTAGTTTTTGCCAAATGTTGGTTATTTGTCTGCTGATGTCGGGGAATATATGGTATGCAGCAGTATACGGTTTTGTGATTTTTTGATTCGTAAGATATATTTAATTTTGTTGGTTGATTTTGCTTTATGTCTAGGTGTGTGTGTATAATGTTTTTATGGTTTGTGGAGGAAACTTATTGATGTTGATGAAGTATTGTTTTATTTTGTCTAATTCATCGTTAATTTTATCTGGTGAGCATAGTTTTATGGCTGTGTTTATTTAGTTTCTTAGTATGTTGAGTTTGTGTTATGTTTCATGTGCTGAGTCCCAAGGAATATATAGTCCAGTATGGGTGATTTTTCAGTGGATTTCTGTATTAAATTGTGTATCGGTTCTCGTAATTTTGAGGTTAAGAAAAGTTATTTGGTTGCTTTCTTCCTGTTCACATGTGAAGTTGATGTTGGGATGTAAAACTTTTCTCAACCCAAACAAGCCATTGTTACATATATAAATCTGCTTGAATGCAAAATCCAGCAAAGCATGAACCATTTGAAACCTGAAGTGTGATAATATAGATCAGTATGACTGTCTCGATACATTTCATTATCTTCTGGTCTTGATTAATTAGATCACTAAGTTATAAATAATATGTAATACAAACTCAAATAATTAGCTCAACAACTGGCTAATGCATTGAATTGGATTAAGAATTATGTGTTTTCTGAAATATGTTTTTGACTTCTTATAACTGTAAGTGTTAATACAAATAGTAGAAATAACATTTTTGGACATCATGGGACCTGTTGGTTCCTCTCAGTTGTTTCATCCTTTAAAGTAAATTAAAATACTTTAAAAAAGATCGCAAAGCCAGTACTAATCATTCATATAATTATGAAGTCTTTTAATAAACTCACTTAAATTCACTGCCTCTAAAACATCCAAAGGCCAATCACCCTGATTAAAAAATGAAACTTTCGTAGTTGAAGATGACTCCTACATTGTTAAAACCTATATTTGTGACCCATAGCCCAACTATCTTTATTATTAAATATGAAAAAAGATGTTGCATCAACACTGTCAGTTCCCTTCACAAACTTAAACACTTCAACAGATCCCCCTAACTCTGCTTTTCTCAAGTGAGAAGAGAAATTTCAACCTCTGCTCGTATGACAACCCCTCCATTTCAGGCACTGTACATGTACATATTTGTTATAGTCTCTTGTTATTTTTAGACTTACAAGAACCTCAATCTGCATGGAATAAACTCTAATTTTTTGGATTTTTGAATCTGTTTCTTTGGCATTCAGTTTCTGTATTTTTCTTTATTTGTTTCTAAATTTACCAACAAGCAGATCTTGAGGTAATATTCCTTATTGTTTAGATATCATGCTCATGTCATTCACCTTTTTCCTTTATCACAATTCCAACACTGGATGGCATCAAGCCTTTTACACATCACATGTAGCTTTGGGACAAAACTATCACCACCATCAGTTTCCTTTACAATCTTAACTACCTCAACCAGTTCTCTAACCATTTTTATCAAAATAAAACAATTTAAGAGTTCTCATCCTCTCCTCATATGACAACCCCTTCATCCCAGGCACTATTCTATTTACCCATTTCTGAATTCATTTCAACAATTCAAGGTCTTTTCTAAGTTAAGGAACCCAATATTCCAAATGTGGCCGAACCAGTGACATTACAATGAAATTATTACGTCTTTATATTTGTATTCAATTTTTCAGTAGATACAACTTAAAATCCTTTTTACCCTACCACAATTAACAGTACACTGCTTAGATGGCTTTCGAGATTGATTTATTATTATACCAAGATCTGTCCTTCATAACAATGGTTTGGTTACATTACCTTGCATTTATTATAATCAAAACACATCTTCCATTTATTTATCCAACTCGCTAAATGATCTAAATCGTTTTGTAAATCAGCAGGATCCTCTTCAAACCTCAAGATCTTAATAATATCATCTGCCAATTCTTTCATTTGTGTCATTGATGTATATCAGAAAGAGCAAAGTTCCAAAAACTGAAGCCTGAGGTACCTCACTTGTGACACTAATCCAGTTTGACTGAACTCCATTTCTAATAACACTGCTTTCTTCAATGCAGCCACTCTTCTGTCCAATTTGCTAACCTATCCCCCACACATATTGAGATAATTGTTTTACAAGCTTTTTATGTGTTGCCTTGTCAAATGCTTTCTGAAAATGCAGATGTACCAAAACTACACTGTAATCCTCATCTCCATATGCAGCAAAACATCAAACCTAATGGAGCAATAATCACTTGCACCCACGTGTTTCCCCTTTTCCCACACTCTCAATCATTTCTATGTTTGAAGTTAACAGTAAATCTAAAACAGTATTAGTACTTGTAGGTTCCTTAACTAATTTGTGAAGAAAGTCATACCAAATAGCTTCCAAAAAAACCTTTTTCCCTGATAGTTTGACTCTAGCATTTCCCATTTTATGTGTGAAATTAAAACTACCCATAATTATGATTTCATTTACAGCTAAAGTCTTAATCTCATTGCAGAGATTCTCACTAATTTCTTTTATCATAGGCATATGTAACCAAATTACTTGTAACCTAAATACAAGTTGCTAAACTTAAAATTCATATAACTTTAGTTTTCTGTAGTTGTTTGTCTAAAAACTTTGTTGTGAGACACTGTATTGAAACAAAACATTAAAAACACTTTCTTTCATAGAACTTATAATTATTTTTGTTAATCAGAATGTTTCATTTTATGCATTCAGTTAGTTTCAATGTAATTGATTTTCATTAGCATACTTCTGTTAATATTCTGGTTAAATGATTGTCACAGCCATCTCTTCCACCCATAAATAAAGAGGGCATCAAATCAGGTATATTTACTTACAATATTCTTGGTGGAAATCAACTTATGTCTGACAAGTATAGTTTATTTTCAATAAATAGTTGTTTATGTGTACTGTTTGAATATGATAAATTTGACAATAATGTTAACATGTCTTGTCATAGAAGATGTAATTTAAGATGAAAACATTTTCAGAAAAGAAAATAATATTTAAAGAGATTATACAGAATTGCCAGATCTGTGATTGTTTTTCAAAATTTTAATACTCTTTTCAGCAGTAGCTGTGACTTTTCATTTTCTCACAAATTTGTAAATCACTTAACCACCTTGTTTACTTTATGTTGACATATATAACTTATAATCTGTTTTACATTGTATGAAATGTCACCAAATTAACACAGTATGATTCATAAAACGTCTTTGCATTAACAATTTTGAAATAGTTAGATTTTTGTTATTTTGAGTTAGATTTTGATATCTGGTGTGCAGATGTGTATTCAACATCTAAACGGTGTGCTTTGGCCTCGAAATGGTTAAAGCTGCTTTTAAAGTACAATAATTTTTTTGTAAATTCCACAAGTCTTTTCTAATATTGAATTACAATGGACATGTACTCAAAATATTACTGTCAGATAAACACAATATTTTAACTGTTTGGTTGAATAACATTCATTAAAAGTATTCTGAGCAGCCTGAAACTTCATTTTTACATGTGTTTTATTAAAAATAATTTATGATTTTTCATAATTTTTTTGTTCTTTATTAAATGCTGTTATTCAATTCTGTAAACTTATGTTTTTATTTTGTTTTGTAGATTTTTAGTAGAGTAAAATATATGTGTATGTTTTTGTAGTCTGATGTCAACATAGTTGCTGCTTTTGATAGACGTGGAAAATATGTTTATACTGGAAATGCCAAGGGAAAGGTATTTATTCATGTTGTTTTGTCTCAGAATTTGAAATTAGATGTAATTTCCCATATTTTCTGAATTAATTTAGTAATTATCAATTTGTGTTTTCATAAATTCGCATGTTTACAGTATTGTAAGTGAGTATATGGATTCGTGTTTTGGTCAGTCAGTTTGTTGTTCCTTTGACGTTGCTAATGAAAGATGTATGAAAAAATTCATTAAATGTTTATGTAGTGCATTATTTTAGTTAAGATGTGTGAGCAGCGAGCTGAGAGAATGAAATGGTTTACTGATTTCAAGTGTTTAATTATGTTCTAACACGTGTTGTTCTCTTACATCTGATTTTTTACGAAAAAAACATTGAAATTGTAACGTCCATAAGTAACAAAATAATCTTTATTAATATTACCAAAAAAGTATAATTCTTTCATATACTCATACAATACTGTGTGTTGTGTAAAATGTTGTTTGTTTACCTTACAGTCAGCTGTACCATTCTGCAAACTAAGTGCACATTTGTGCAGAGTAATTAGAATATGTTTAGACACACTGAAATGTGAGGTTAAGCTTACCATAAAACAGTGAGTAGGATCCATTCATTGCTGGCACTCATGTATGTTATTTTGTGTGATTTTTTTAGCTATGTTTAAAACCTGCTGTGCATTTCACATAGATCCTTGTTCTATCAGTTGACAATTTGGAACTGGCTGCATCATTTCGAGTGACAACAGGTACTTCCAACACAACAGCTATCAAATCTATTGAATTTGCCAGACGTGGAGAGTAAGTAATAGTTGTTGCTTTTTGAATACATGTTCAAATGTTATCTGTAGCTACTTTTGTTAACCATATGCACTGCATATTATTAAATCTTGCTTGATGTTTGCATCTGGTGTGATTATTTTTACAAGTAGTTAGAAGTAAAAACCTTTCAAATTATTGTTATTCTTTGCAATGACATGCTAACATATGACTGCATTTGTGATGCATTTAATCAAAGCTGTCTTAAACTTATCAGATGGTAAGTGAAAAGTGATATTGTGTAAAATCACTTAAGGAACTTTTGTCAAACATATTAGAAAAATGTACTTCTAGTTAGTAATGTTTCTGTTGACACTATGGTGTACAGTAACTTCAGGTTTATAAACATTATTAGCTTCCAAGAATGTATCTCAGAATGGCTGGAATGACTATTGACACTTTTACTGATAAGCAGTGAATAACCTTTTGACCTTCCTAGGTCGTCTTATTGGTTAACCTGAAGGTGACCTAGGAAGGTTGAAATGTTGTTCACTGCTTATCAGTTAAAGTGTTAGCCATACCAGCCGTTCTGAGATACATTTTTATGTCAAGTGGGTTTCTTGTCATTAAGAGCTTCCAGGAATAATCATTTTGAGTAAAGATGCCCCAAGAAAAGAACCTACAAACAGTGTTTTGTTAGTTAAAATTAGGTTTATGTATGTGTGTGCCATATAAATATTCTATTTCAACTTTATTCTAGTTTGTTATTTGGTTTATAAAGAGGAAATTCTGCTGCATCAAGTTTTAAATAAAGGACCTTGAAATAAAAATTGTGGACAAGGACAAATGGATGTGATATAAATGAATATTTTGCCAGTTGACAGTCAGCATTGAAAAGTTAGCTTTTGTGACAGATTTGTTGTAGAATTAGTAAACACACAATAATGGTCAACATTTTTAGTTAACTTTAATACCATTGTGGTGTCTAGTGTTTCAAGAATTTTCTCATTATTTTCTTTAAAATAAACTTAAAGTGTGGTCTAGATAATTAACACCATTCATCTGGGCTCTTAATCTAAACATGCCATAAAGATTATGCATTGTAGCCAAACCTTTGGACTGTGTAATATAGGTTGATAAAAATGTAAAGTATTTTGCTTTCCTATAGTTTTTTTTCAGGTTGAGAGTTGTTAAAGTATAGACACTGATGTTTACTTGCAACAGGGTTATAAATGATAGAAGAACTTATATTCTGTAACCATTATTAAAAGTGACAGTCACATCTAGAAATAGTACCACATGTCAGAGTAGGTAATACAAAATATTTTTTGTTTAATCAAATCACAAATGAGTTGTTTCATTTTTATCAGTAAACTATACTTACAATAAAAGGTAAAATATATTAGCTTAATAAACCACAGCTCACAGCATATGTGCTTCTATAACTGAAACCATGTTTTTTTTTGGTTATTGCTCACCAAATGTACTAATCATGTACATGTATCTAGAAGATGTTTTGTTTATTAGCGTTTCTTAAATTTACCTAAGATCTCGTTTTCATACATTTAAGAATGTTGTGAGTTAGGCCAGTTATAAGCAGATCAGCTAAATGAACCATTGTAACTTCCACCATCCTTAACTGGTCAACATATTTTTTTGAATTGAGTGGTCTACATTTGTACTCGACTTTGATTACATTTGTCCAATCAAGTGCATCCAGACATTAAAGTTTTCTTTGAAAGAACTGTTTTTGGATGAATGGACAAGGGTACTTTAAAATCTTATGAGCACATTAATTTTAAGTATGAAACACCTGTGCTATACTGATCTCAAAATCAAATGGTTATGTGTCTGGAAGTGCTGAATGACCAATTATTTGTTTTTCTGAATAAGTTACAAATCATCATATGCCTGATTTGCATACTACAAATCTTGGAAAGTTTACTAACATCATTTTAAAATGGTAATTTTGGCTTCTAGCAGCTAGATTTTTATAAACTTCAGTTGTTTCCAAATATTTTCTGCAGTGCGTGCACCCAGGATAAAACATCATGAAAGTTTGTACATGGACTTGCTGTATGAAACTCATGCTTAAAGTTCTGTTTGTTTTCACTTAAAGGTTGTACTAGAATATGAAATGTTTTTATGTTATGCTCAGAAAGATAACAGAATTATTAACAAGGGTAAAATTTGGATGGACATACAGTAAATAGTTGTTTTTGCATCATAGTTTGTTTTTAACACCACATAGTGTAACAATTTAGAAGTATTTTTCCTAAGATTGGCATCTGTGAAATTAATTTCTACTGGCTTTGACTCAAGTTATAAAGAAAATACTTTTTGTTTCTTTGTTTGTTAAGGCTGAGTTTTAACGTTTTGTAAAGGCAATTTTATATTGTTGCGTCTAACTTGTATTCTTGAAACAACCAGCAAACAATAAGGCTTTAAGTTATGGATTGACTTAATAAAATGAAAATTACTTATTTCAGTAACCAAGGAAATATCTGATAATTAATGGGAACATAAATATTAATAAAAATGTATGAACTTGTCATTTTACTGAAATTTAATTTTTTTAAAATCTTAACATGAATAGGCCAAAAACAATATATAGTTTAATATTTGACACAAAAATCAGACATTGCTATGGGTTAAGGTTTCTGAACATTGAGTTGTTTTAAGTTTCTTAGTTTTTTTATGATCGTAGGAGCACGTACTGTTCATAGTGGTGTGAGGTATGTTAGTTCAGATATAATGGTTACATAGATAAGTACAAATACAAATTTTATACCTATATTACTAAATATAATCAAACATGTAAGCATGCCCTCTACATTCCTACACTCAGTAACACAACCTCCTTTAAACATGTGGTCAGCTATCGGTCAGTTACCTCTTTCTTTCTTTGTGAACCTGAAGATGACCGAAGAAGATTGAAACATCGTTTGCTCCTGTACATAAAAAATTTTCTCCACGCAAACAGCTGTTTTTACACACAAATTGAGTTGTTTTATTTTTATATAAATGGCTTGATTTTTAACTTCTTTTAGCTGTTTTCTGGTGAATACAGCAGACAGAGTGATTAGAGTGTATGAAAGTGGAGAAGTCTTAGCTTGTGGTAAGGATGGAGAACCAGAACCAATTCAAAGACTTCAAGACTTGGTCAACAAGTATGCTTAATTAAAGACTTTTATTTCTTTACATTTCAGAACTAGAATATTACAAGCAATACGGTCTATCAGTTTCAAACATGTTACAAACAAAACTAAAAAAAAAAAAGATTATGTCAAATAAACGGCTTTTTTTTTAACTAATGTAGTAGGAAATTCTGATAAGTAGATCGTGTATAGGATTTCATTCAAGAATCTTAATGTGATATTTCTGGAATCTAAATCGTAAAGAAAATTTTGAAATAATAATTATTTATTTATAAAGTATCAGGGTGGTTAGTTACTTGACTGTAACTTTTAACAAGAATCTTGCTTTTGTAGTGCTGATAAATGTTTTTTCTTTTTTCTAAATATAGTAGCACAATTTATTTGAAGAAAAGTATTAATGTGTTAGTTGTATCAAGAAGAATAGCATTATGTGTAGAAAAGTATGTTATGTCTTGTGGTGCTAAAACACGTTTTTAAAAACCTTTGTTTAACCACCCAGGACAATGTGGAAAAAATGTTGTTTCTCTGGAGATGGTGAGTTCATCTGTGCTGGTTCAGCGAGACAACACGCTTTATACATCTGGGAAAAAGGTGTGGGGAAACTTGGTGAAAATTCTCCATGGAACAAAAGGAGAATTATTACTCGATGTTGTGGTGAGTACAATATATATTATATACATAACTGAACTCATAATTTTAAAGTACTGACACTCATGTTTTCTTGAAAAATTGCTTAAGTGTTATTTTGGTGTTCATATTTAAAATTTTTCAATTGTAGAAGTGTTATAACTGTGATTTTTAATTTTCTGTTTGATTGAGAGTAACTTGTAAGGTGCTAGGTGCTACTGACTGGCTGCACTTCTGGTCAGTGGCTTTAAATGTAATGTAGTTATGCCTAGGACACTCAGTTTCTCTGACTGAGCTGTTTATCTCTTGTGTTGTGTTAGATACCATTTAGGTTGTAAATACCTTCACCCACAGCTTTATGATTCTTTAAAATTGACATGGATTAGTGTCTCTTTTGCAACATTAATTTAACCATCTCACAAGTTCCCCTCGGTGTGGATTCCTATACGTGGGGAGGGGATCTCCCAGGGAAGGTTCTGTTTTACAGTTTACCTCCTCTACGATCTAAATATCCACCCATGTGTTTGCCATGTGTGATGATCTGTGAAGGGAAGGAGAGGATCCTGATGGTTGAGGGTTCCAACCTTAACACAACACTTTGGCCTTGAATTCCTGTAGATAGGGGGGCCTAGGGGTGGCCCCCCTTGGGTCAGTCGGCTGATTCACCTGGGTTATGGTCAGCCAAGTACCAGTGTTGGATGTTCTCAACAGGTATTGTGGACATTGTATCTTATGCTGGTGTTTGGGTATAGTGCTCATGAAACCCTGGCATTGCTGCAGTGTCTTTGCTTGACATTGTAGTGTGTCCCCTCATAGGGCTCCATGGTGGGTGGGGTCAGTTGGCACCAAAATGCCATTTTTTTATGGATCCTCCAAATAAAAACTCAAATAAAATAGTAAAAAACAGTTCATAGGTAAACGGCCACATCTTGAAGAGACTGAGCAGCAATCTTCAACATCTGTAACACCTGTACCTTGTTTTCTTACACTTTTTATTCAGAAGGGACTAGAGGGACTCACTGGTTCTCCAAAGTAGGTAAAGAAGCTTCGATCTGGTGACATATTGGTGGAAACATCCACATCTCAACACAGTTAACTCCTTGCATTCAAGAGCAGTTGGGGATATACCTATTGAGGTTATACCTCATGCTACTTTAAATTTATCATGAGGAGTTATTGTTGAGAGTGATTTGAAGAACATCTCCAAGTCAGAGATTCTTGTTGGTTTTCCACCCAAGGAGTTTCTGGACTGAAGTGTATCTCCACTCGTAAAGATGGAATTACAATGCTG
>NW_027467900.1:0-32239 GCF_004210375.1 Tachypleus tridentatus
AATATTATATCTGCTCTTTTAATTTCTTTGTTTCATATGTCAATATTATCCTGCTTTTTCTTTTCTAATTTCTTTTGTGTTCAGATAGCAATATTATCCTGCTCTTTAATTTCTTTGTTTCATATGTCAATATTATCCTTGCTCTTTAATTTCTTTGTTTCATATGTCAATATTATGATTACCCTGGTCTTTAATTCGTTTTCGTTTGTTTTTCAGAGCATTATTGTTCTGGCTTTCTAATTTGTTTGTTTTGATGTCATGATTGCCCTGATCTCTATTTCTGTTTCTTCATTTATTGTCGAAATTGTCCTGACCTTCTGATATGTTTGTTAAAACGATAGTTTACAGTGAAATGCAGTTCAACCTTAACAGAAAAAAGCTTGTTTATTTGACTTACAGGAAGGCTATAGAAGTAACTTAGCTTATAACTTGTTTATTAGACTCACAGAAAGACAGTAACCTAGCTAATGGCTTGATTATTTTATTCACAGGAAGGCTATAGAAGTAACCTAGCTTATGGCTTGTTTATTTGACTCACAGAAGGCTATAGAAGTAGCCTTGCTTATGTCTTGTTTATTTGACCACAGGAAGCTATAGTAACTTAGCTAATGGCTTATTTATTTGACTCACAGGAAGACAGTAACCTAGATTATGGCTTGTTTATTTGATTCACAGGAAAGCTATAGAAGTTACGTAGCTTATGGCTTGTTTATTTGACTCACAGAAGCTATAGAAGTAACCTAGGTTATGGCTTTTTATTTGACTCACAGGAAGATGTAATCCAGCTTATGGCTTGTTTATTTGACTCACAAGAAGGCAGTAACCTAGCTTATGGCTTGTTTATTTGACTCACAGGAAGGAAGACAGTAACCTATCTATGGCTTGTTTATTTGACTCACAGGAAGGCTATAGAAGAAACTAGCTTATGGCTTGTTTATTTGACTCACAGAAGGCTATAGTAACCTAGCTTATGGCTTGTTTATTTGATTCACAGGAAGGCTAGAAGTAACCTAGTTATGGCTTGTTTATTTGACTCACAGGAAGGCTAGAAGTAACCTTGCTTATGGCTTGTTTATTTGACTCACAGGAAGGCTATAGATGTAACCTTGCTTGTGGCTTGTTTATTTGACCCCAGATAGGCTATAGAAGTAACCTAGCTTATGGCTTGTTTATTTGACTCACAGGAAGGCTATAGAAGTAACCCAGCTTATGGCTTGTTTATATGACTTACAGAAAGGCTATAGAAGTAACTTAGCTTATAGGTTGTTTATTTGACCACAGAAGGCTTTGAAGAATCTTAGCTTATGGCTTGTTTATTTGACTCACAGAAAGGCTATAGAAGAATCTTAGCTTATGGCTTGTTTATTTGACTCACAAGAAGGCAGTAACCTGGGTTATGGCTTGTTTATTTTATTCACAGGAAGGCTATAGAAGTAACCTAGCTTATGGCTTGTTTATTTGACTCACACGAAGGCTATAGAAGTAACTTAGCTTATGGCTTGTTTATTTGACTCACAGGAAGACAGTAACCTAGCTTTATGGCTTGTTTATTTGACTCACAGGCTATAGTAGTAACCATCTCATGGCTTGTTTATTTGACTCACAGGAAGGCTATAGAAGAAACTTAGCTTATGGCTTGTTTATTTGACTCACAAGAAGGCTATAGAAGTAACCTAAATTATGGCTTGTTTATTTGACTCACAGGAAGGCTATAGAAGTAACCTGCTTTTGGCTTGTTTATTTGACTCACAGGAAGGCTATAGATGTAACCTTGCTTATGGCTTGTTTATTTGACCCCAGATAGGTTATAGAAGTAACCAAGCTTATGGCTTGTTTATTTGACTCACAGGAAGGCTATATATAAAGTAACTTATGGCTTGTTTATATGACTCACAGAAAGGCTATAGAAGTAACTTAGCTTATGGCTTGTTTATTTGACTCACAGGAAGGCTATAGAAGAATCTTAGCTTATGGCTTGTTTATATTTGACTCACAAGAAGGCAGTAAACCTAGCTTATGGCTTGTTTATTTGACTCACAGAAGACAGTAACCTAGCTAATGGCTTGTTTATTTGACTCACAGGAAGACATTAACCAGCTAATGGCTTGTTTATTTTATTCACAGGAAGACTGAAGTAACCCAGGTTATGGCTTGTGTATTTGACTCACAGGAAGGCTATAGAAGTAACCTAGGTTATGGCTTGTTTATTTGACTCACAGGAAGGCTATAGAAGTAACCTAGCTTATGGCTTGTTTATTTGACTCACAAAAGGCAGTAACCTAGCTTATGGCTTGTTTATTTGACTCACAGGAAGACAGTAACCTAGCTAATGGCTTGTTTATTTTATTCACAGGAAGACTATGGAAGTAACCTAGGTTATGGCTTGTGTATTTGACTCACAGGAAGGATATGTAACCCTAGGTTATGGCTTGTTTATTTGACACAGGAAGGCTAGAAGTAACCTAGCTAATGGCTTGTTTATTTGACTCAGGAAGGCTATTTAAGTAACTTAGCTTATGGCTTGTTTATTTGAATCACAGGAAGGCTATAGAAGTACCTAGCTTATGGCTTATTTATTTGATTCTGAAGGCTATAGAAGTAACCTAGCTTATGGCTTGTTTATTTGACTCCAGGAAGGCTATAGAAGTAACCTAGCTTATGGCTTGTTTATTTGACTCACATGAAGGCTATAGAAGTAACTTAGGTTATGGCTTGTTTATTTGATTCACAGGAAGACAGTAACCTAGCTTATGGCTTGTTTATTTGACTCACAGGAAGGCTATAGTAACCTAGCTTATGGCTTGTTTATTTGACTCACAGGAAGGCTATAGTAGTAACCTATCTCATGGCTTGTTTATTTGACTCACAGGAAGGCTATAGAAGAAACTTAGCTTATGGCTTGTTTATTTGACTCACAAGAAGGCTAGAAGTAACCTAGCTTATGGCTTGTTTATTTGACCTCACAGAAGACAGTAAACCTAGTTATGGCTTGTTTATTTGACTCACAGGAAGGCTAGAAGTAACCTAGCTAATGGCTTGTTTAGTTGACTCACAGGAAGCTATAGAAGTAACTTAGCTTATGGCTTGTTTATTTGAATCACAGAAGGCTATAGAAGTAGCCTAGCTTATGGCTTGTTTATTTGACTCACAGGAAGGCTATAGAAGTAACTTAGCTGATGACTTGTTTATTTGACTCACAGGAAGGCTATAAGTAGCCTAGCTTATGGCTTGTTTATTTGACTCACAGGAAGGCTATAGAAGTAACCTAGCTTATGGCTTGTTTATTTGACTCACAGGAAGGCTATAGAGTAACCTAGCAGCTGGCTTATTTATTTGATTCACAGGAAGGCTATAGAAGTAACCTAGCTTATGGCTTGTTTATTTGACTCCCAGGAAGGCTATAGAAGTAACCTAGCTTATGGCTTGTTTATTTGACTCACATGAAGGCTATGAAGTAACTTAGCTTATGGCTTGTTTATTTGACTCACATGAAGCTATAGAAGTAACTTAGCTATGGCTTGTTTATTTGACTCACAGGAAGACAGTAACCTAGCTTATGGCTTGTTTATTTGACTCACAGAAGGCTATAAAAGTAACTTAGCTATGGTTTTTTTTATGACTCACAGGAAGGCTATAAAAGTGACTTAGCTTATGGCTTTTTTTTGATGACCAGGAAGGCTATAAAAGTGACTTTATGGCTTTTTTATGACTCACAGGAAGACAGTAACCTAGCTTATGGGTTGTTTGTTTGACTCACAGGAAGGCTATAGAAGTAACTTAGCTTATTGCTTGTTTATTTGATTCACAGGGAGGCTATACCTAAATCCTCAAAGTCACATATACAACATTTAAGTTTCTGTAGTTAAATATATAATACCTAAGTCCCTAAAGTTACACATACAACATCTAAGTTCCTATAGTTAAATATATAATACCCAAGTCCCTAAAGTTACATATACAACATCTAAGTTTCTAGAGTTAAATATATAATACCTAAGTCCCTAGTGTTACATATACAACATCTTAGTTCCTAGAGTTACATATACATTACCTAAGTTCCTAGAATTAAATACATAAAATAGCTAAACTAGAGTTTGTGCTAAGTTCCTATAATTACACACCAGTTTTTAGAGTTACATGTACAACACCACAGTTCATAGAGTTACATATAGAACACCTATATTGATAGAGTTACATGTACAACACCCATGCTCCTAGAGTTACATGTACAACACCTAAGTTCCTAGAGTTACATGTATAATATCTGAGTTCCGCTTACTCTGATAACAGAAAGTAACAAAGTGTTTGCAGATTTTTAGTGTTATTGGTTCTCTGTGAATCAGTAGTTCACGAAATACGAATTATTCAAGTCATTTTCTGTGAGTGGTAAACACGCATATACCGCACTTACCTTGCTTTATAGCATGTCAGTTTATGAATATGTTATTTACCTACATTTTACTAAACCAACAAACCTGTCATTCACACACTATAAATACTGCATTTCACTATTTTAAATGTTTTTATCGATTAGTAGTAAAAACGTGCAGGCCCGGCATGGCCAGGTGGTTAAGGCACTCGACTCGATATATGAGGGTCGCGAGTTTGAATCCCCGTCACACCAAACACGCTCGCCCTTTAAGCCGTGGGAGCGTTATAATGTGACGATCAAGCCTCCTATTCGTTGGTAAATGAGTAGCCCGAGAGTTTGAGGTGGGTGTGATGACTATCTGCTTTTCCTCTAGTGTTAAACTGCTAAATTAGGGACGTCTAGCGCATATAGCCTTCGAGCAGCTTTCTGCGAAATTCAAAACAAACAAACTTGTAAATGGTTAGATAATTGTGATCCCTTCGTTCCGGGTTCCGATTTCCTCTGTACTCTTCCCGTTCTGGGATTTTAATCAGGAATTTTTGGGTTTATTCGAGATTTTGCTAAAATAATACAATAGGAGATTACGATCACACATAAAGAAAATGGCGTGGAACCAGAAAGTTTCATACTTTCAGTTTGTTAGGATACCATGGTCCAAGATGTTGCTAGGATACCATGGTCCAAGATGTTGCTAGGATACCATGGTCCAAGATGTTGCTAAGATACCATGGTCCAAGATGTTGCTAGGATACCATGGTCCTAGATGTTGCTAGGATACCATGGTCCAAGATGTTGCTAGGATACCATAGTGCAACTACAAACAGTTGTGGGAAGGTTACAGTCTAATTGTGTTTATTTTTTATGTAAGACTAGCGAATTGAGTTTAAGACTGAAGGACTGCAATGTGTGTCCTACTTCCATAGTCACCTCCACAACCTATGATACATTTTATAATTCCACGTTGTAGCTTGTACCTGAGAATCTTTTAAAACAATACAGCGTATATTGTTTCATTTTAATGTGTTTGTTTTGTTTTGGTTTAAAAAGTTATAATATAATTAATCAGATTTGCTGTTTCTTACCCAATCGTTCCCCATGGTTATAATATAATTAACAAGAGTTGCTGTTTCTAACCCAATCCTTTCCCATGGTTTTAATATAATTAATCAGATTTGCTGTTTCTAACCCTATCCTTCCCCGTGGTTATAATATACTTAATCAGATTTGCTGTTTCTAACCCTATTCTTCCCCATGGTTATAATATAATTAATCAGATATGCTGTTTCTAACCCTATCCTTCCCCATGGTTATAATATAATTAATCAGATTTGCTGTTTCTAACCCTATTCTTCCCCATGATATTGTTTACTTGTTTAACTTCATTTGGATGTATTTATTTAATTTCACTAAAATATATATATATTGGAAAATGGCTCATATTTTCTGAAAGTGGACAACCTACAGCGCTTATGACAATATTTAGAAGAGTGGTCCATCTTTAATGTCTCTAACAACACTTTATTATTCCACAGCACAGCTCACCACCTTTATCCATGTGCCTCTAAGATTGGATCATCGATTGTTACCGGCTGCCTACACAGTCTTTAGATGAAACGAAAATGGAAAGAGAAAGCTACACGTTTCTCAAAACATATAACTTTTATTTGTTTACAGAAACTGGCACCGAATTAAATTATTTTAGAAGAAAGTGATACATCTTTAACTATATGTGTTCATGATGGACTGAAATGTCTGGGAAATTATATGAACAACGACCTCTCTTTTAATTTGTCCGATGTATTTGTTTCAATGTGAGAATGTTTCGGTCAAAAAGACCATTATAATAATGTAACATGTCAAATACAGAAAATAATAGAAACAAAACAACAAAATAAAGTATTGTGTAAATAAACTAAACATCGAAAAGTAACAAGTAAAAACAAAGTTGTAGCAAGTAAAAACAGAGTTGTAGAAAGTACAAACAGAATAATAACAAGTACAAATAGAGTTGAAGCAAGTAAAAACAGAGTAATAACAAGTAAAAACAAAGTTGTAGCAAGTAAAACAGAGGTAGTGACAAGTAAAAACAGAGTTGTAGCAAGTAAAAACAGAGTAGTGACAAGTGAAAACAGATTTGTAGAAAGTAGAAACAGAGTAATAACAATTAAAACAGAGTTGTAGCAAGTACAAACAGAGTAATAACAAGTAAAAACAGAGTTGTAGCAAGTAAACACATTGTTCTAGCAAGTAAAAACAGAGTTGTCGCAAGTAAACACATTGTTCTAGCAAGTAAAAACAGAGTAGTCGTCCGCAATTTAGCACTGTAAGACTAGAGGGAAGGCAGCTAGTCATCATCACTCACCGTCAACTCTTGGGCTACTCTTTTACCAACGAATAGTGGGATTGACCGTCACGTTATAAGAGCAAACACGTTTGGTGTGAGGGGGATTCGAACCCGTGACCATAATATTACGACTCGAGCACCCTAACCACCTGGCCACGTCGAGCCTACAACATGTAACTCCAGCAATCAGAAACACCCTCACTTCCATTAGTTCAGAGGTAATTCTGGTAGGTTATAACGCTAACCACTGAGTTTCGATACCTGTGGTTGACACAGCATAAATAGCCCATTGTAACCTCGTGTTCCACAATAAACAAACAGATACAATAATGAAAGTGGTTTTAAAGGACTTAAGACTCAGAAACTGCTGAATCGACAGATCCCCATGATGCATAGTTGATGAGGCACATCATAGTTAGGATTAGGAAAATCAAATCATAGTTAGGATTAGGAAAAATCAAATTATGAACTTATACATTTACACATCGTTCGCAAGTGTTTTATGCATGCGTTTCTTAACGATTAGTGTTTAACTACGAGAGTGAAGCAAACAAAATATGTAACCGGTAGGCGTGTTAGTTTACAAAAATCTTCATACCACAACAATATGTAAAAAAACAACAACAACAAAATAACACTTCGCGTGCTCTTTCAACTGACGGGTGAAAACAACCAATAAAGTCGAATTCATCACAACAATATATTCATAAAACAAAATTCATTTTTAACATAACAATAGCGAAACTGAAGAAAATGGAAGCTAAATGTACCTAAATAATACATAAAAATTTGAGGCCATAACAACAGAGGAACAAACGAGAGTTAAATACCAAGTCAAAATAATAGATACGGAAGAGGAAGATAGAAAAAATGGAAACCTAAGAACTTAATGAATAAAATAGACATCAATATGTCTTGTGTAACGTAATTGAGAGTGCGCCATCCCTCCCGTAATAAAGCAATAAGATGGTCATCTCAGTTTTCTTCTCCACACGTCATCAGAAGCAACTTGATATAAACGAGCTGTCTTTGATGTATATACCGCTTTTCAGCTATTCAGAGCGTCCAAAAGTCATAAAACAGCGAATAGCCAAAACCAAGGTTTCTTACGTTTGTTTATCTTTCTTCAATAGTTTGTTTGTTTTGAATTTCCCACGAAGTTACACGAGGGCTATCTGCGCTAGCCGTTCCTAATTTAGAAGTGTAAGACTAGAGGGAAGGCAGCTAGTCATCACCACCCACCGCCAACTCTTGGATTACTCTTACCAACGAATAGCGGGATTGCCTGTCACATTATAACGCCCCCATGACTGAAAGGGTGAACATGTTTGGTGCAACGGGGATTCGAACCCGCGTCCCTAGCATTATGAGTCGAGTACTTTAACCACCTGGCTATGCCGAGGCCAATTATGAAGAATAAGAGGTTTTAATCAGTTGCAGTGAACAATAATAAGAAAATACTCGCTTAATCCAGAGTTATTTAGAACAATCGAGAGACAACAGTTTAACCTATTTATTTAGTAAAAGATTACGAGTCGGGCGCCTTAATCCACCTTGCCATGCCTCTTTCCTCAACATACCTATCGTTTACCTAGTTCTATCAGTAACCATAACACTATCATCATCTGGTTAAGCAGAACCATCTTCACGAACTTGACAAGCTATTTTATTATTATTTCATGCAAAATTTGTAAAACTTTAGAATATACTCTGGAAACCCAATAACCCATGTACATCATCTTATAAAACAGTAAACCAAGAAGCATTACAAACACACAATCATCTCTAAATAGAAACACCATGAACAGCTGGTTACTTAACTTGATAAAAGGAACCTAACTGACACGGAAGGAAGTGGGCATATCACTAGATCAGATGATGACCACATAGCAGACTAAATTGTCTCTACTTTACATGTAGGATAAAATCTATACATTACTGTCTCACTTGGTCTATCGAAAGTTTGGTGTTGAATAGAATTTATCATTATCCAGTTCCTGTAATTAGTTTTAAAATACTACTCTTATAAGTATTTTAAAGTAGTAATAATTTATGATTAAAAATTCTGTTTGTGTTTGTTTTACGAGTTAGAAACCGGTACTATAAGCTCAGGTTCAAACACTGAGCTCTTGATAGAAAAGTCAGGAAACCAGTAATGTTGGTACCCTATTCTCTATGTAAAGTCCAGCTGTGTGGTCAAGTGATATGTCCACTTTCATCTCATTATTCTTTGTTTTATTTTCTCAAGTTCAGTAGTCAATCAATTCAATTTAACTTTTTTTATTTAATGATATATTTTCTCCAAGTACTTTTATAATTATATATATGTAGACATTAAAAGACTCAACTGCTGTGTATAAAATTATAATTTTGTTGTCAGTTAATTAATTGAACAGCAGCACACAAAAGGTGAAATACGATTATCTGTGTCATGTCTAATATATGACTTTAGTTGAAATTTTATTTTGAAAAGATAAAACAGGCGTTTTATCCTATTTGTCTTTCACATGGTTAATTTGTTTTGAAGAATCGAGAACAATCAGAATTAGATACGTTTGCTTTCCAATGTTAGCCTTTTAATATCCACTTAGTAGATTTAATAAACAAACTTTATAAAGGCTAATAAATGTAGAGATTTTGTTGAAAACATTTTATGAGAGTTAAATACTATTTGATAATTACCTGAGCTCAGGACCAAGTTATTAACAGAGGTGTTACACATTATCTGAGGTCAGGACCAAGTTATTGACAAAGATGTTACACATTATCTGAACTCAGGACCAAGTTATTGACAGAGGAGTGACACATTATTTGACGTCAGGACAAAGTTATTAACAGAGGGGTCACACATTATCTGAGCTCAGGACCAAGTTATTAACAGAGGTGTCACACATTATTTGAGCTCAGGACCAAGTTATTAACAGATGTGTTACACATTATCTGAGCTCAGGACCAAGTTATTAACAGAGGTGTTACACATTATCTAAACTCAGGACCAAGTTGTTGACAGATTTGTCACACATTATCTGAGCTGAGGACCAAGTTATTAACAGAGGTGTTACACATTATTCTGAGCTCAGGGTCAAGTTATTAACAGAGATGTTACACATTATCTGAACTCAGGACCAAATTATTAACAGAGGTGTGATACATTATCTGAGCTCAGGACCAAATTATTAACAAGGTGTTGTTACATTATCTGAAATCAGGACCAAGTTATTAACAGAGGTGTCACACATTATCTGAGGTGAGAACCAAGTTATTAACAGAGATATTACACATTATCTGAACTCAGGACCAAGTTATTGACAGAGGTGTGACACACTATCTGACTTAAGCACCAAGTTATTAACAGAGGTGTCACATTATCTGAGCTCAGAACCAAGTTGTTAACAGAGGTGTCACACATTATTTGAGCTCAAGACCAAGTTATTAACAGAGGTGTTGCACATTATCTGAACTCAGGACCAAGTTATTAACAGAGGTGTTACACATTATCTAAACTCAGGACCAAGTTGTTGACAGATGTGTGACACATTATCTGACGTCAGGACCAAGTTATTAAGAGAGGTGTCACACATTATCTGAGCTCAGGACCAAGTTATTAACAGAGATGTTACCCATTATCTGAACTCAGGCAAGTTATTAACAGAGGTGTTACACATTATCTGAGCTCAGACCAACTTGTTGACAGATGTGTGTCACATTATCTGAGCTCAGGACCAAGTTATTAACAGAGGTGTTACATTATCTGAGCTCAGAACCAAGTTATTGACAGAGGTGTGACACATTATCTGACGTCAGGAAAGTTATTAACAGAGGTGTCACACATTATCTGAGCTCAGGACCAAGTTATTAACAGAGGTGTCGCACATTATCTGAGCTCAGGACCAAGTTATTAACAGAGGTGTTACACATTATCTGAGGTCAGGACCAAGTTATTAACAGGTGTGTGTGACACATTATTTGAGCTCAGGACCAAGTTATTAACAGAGGTGTTACACATTATCTGAGCTCAGGACCAAGTTAATAACAGAGGTGTGACACATTATCTAAGCTCAGGACCAAGTTATTAACAGAGGTGTTACACATTATCTGAGCTCAGGACCAAGTTATTAACAGAGGTGTGTACACATTATCTAAACTCAGGACCAAGTTATTGACAGATGGTGTGACACATTATCTGACGTCAGGACCAAGTTATTAACAGATTTGTCACACATTATCTGAGCTCAGGACCAAGTTATTAACAGAGGTGTTACACATTATCTGAGCTCAGGGTCAAGTTGAACAGAGATGTTACACATTATCTGAACTCAGGACCAAATTATTAACAGAGGTGTGACAATACTATCTGAGCTCAGGACCAAAATTATTAACAACGGTGTTGTTACATTATCTGAAATCAGGACCAAGTTATAAACAGAGGTGTTACACAATATTCTGAGGTCAGAACCAAGTTATTAACAGAGATATTACACGTTATCTGAACTCAGGACCAAGTTATTGACAGAGGTGTGACACATTATCTGAAATCAGACCAAGTTATTAATAGAGGTGTTGCACATTATCTGAGCTCAGAACCAAGTTATTGACAGAGGTGCACATTACATTATCTGACGTAAGGACCAAGTTATTAACAGAGGTGTCACACATTATCTGAGCTCAGAACCAAGTTATTAACAGAGGTGTCGCTACATTATCTGAGCTCAGGACCAAGTTAATTAACAGAGGTGTTACACATTATCTGAGGTCAGGACCAAGATAACAGTGGTGTACACATTATTTGAGCTCAGGACCAAGTTATTAACAAGAGGTGTTACATTATCTGAGCTCAGACCAAGTTAATAACAGAGGTGTGACACATTATCTGAGCCTGGACCAAGTTATTAACAGAGGTGTTACACATTATCTGAGCTCAGGACCAAGTTATTAGAGCAGAGGTGTTACACATTACCTAAACTCAGACCAAGATTGACAGATGTGTGACACATTATCTGACGTCAAAACCAAGTTATTAGCAGATTTGTCGCCACATTATCTGAGCTCAGGACCAAGTTATTAACAGAGGTGTTACACATTATCTGAGCTCAGGGTCAAGTTATTAACAGAGATGTTAGCACACATCTGAACTCAGGACCAAATTATTAACAGAGGTGTGACACATTATCTGAGCTCAGGACCAAATATTAACAACGGTGTTACACATTATGTGAAATCAGGACCAAGTTATTAACAGAGGTGTCACACATTATCTAGAGGTCGCAAACCAAGTTATAATAGACAGACATACATTATCTGAAACTCAGGACCAAGTTATTGACAGAGGTGTGATAACATTATCTGAGCTCAGGACCAAGTTATTAACAGAGGTGTTACACATTATCTGAGCTCAGAACCGAGTTAAACAGAGATGTTATACATTATCTGAACTCAGGACCAAGTTATTGACAGAGGTGTACACATTATCTGACGTAAGGACCAAGTTATTAACAGAGGTGTCACATTATCTGAGCTCAGGACCAAGTTATTAACAGAGGTGTTGTACATTATCTGAGCTCAGGAACCAAGTTATTAACACAGAGGTGACACATTATATCACATCTTATATTTTTTAATTATTAGTACGTACTCTCGGACTACTGTATAAAGTATTCGAAAGTGATAAAAGTTTGCCATTAAATAAAAAAATGTCTAGATAATCGAATTGTTAAAAATAATACTAAAAAAAATCAAGAAAACGTACTTAATTAAAATGTTAAAATCTTCTCATTAACTTAAAAATTTAGTTATGTGTTAAATTTTTTTATAATTTACTGAACAAAATCTAGTTGATCAATAGGTAAAAAACCTTTAATAAGTTAACAAGTGTAGTTTTTTTATATTTCTACGAGAAAATTATAACATAATCATTAAAAGATTTTCTGAAACCGATAGATATTCAACTAATATTATTCTGTAAAGGTTAAATCATAAGTGTTCATAAAGAACAACTACTCATAAAACCAAAACCAACTCTAAACAATACTAATTAAAAGATACGTTTTTACAAGAACGTAAACACCACTAAAACCAAGACTATAAAGAATTACAGTAAAACCTATCATCACATTGATATATTGTATTTAGTTAATTAGAAAAAAAGTATAAAATAGAAAAACCTATCGCTACATTGATATATTGTATTTAGTTAATGGAACAAAGTATTATAATAAAAAAAACCTATCGCCACATTGATATATTGTATTTAGTTAGATGGTACAAAATGTTATAATAAAAACCTATCGCCATCTGATATATTGTATTCAGTTAGAACAAAGTGTTATAATAAAAAAACCTATCGCCACATTGATATATTGTATTTAGTTTGTTAGAACAAAATGTTATAATAAAAAAACCTATCGCCACATCTGATATATTGTATTTAGTTAGATAGAACAAAGTGTTATAATAAAAAAAACCTATATTCACATTGATATATTGTATTTAGTTAGATGGTACAAAGTATTATAATAAAAAATCTATCATTCACATCGATATATTGTATTTAGTTTGTTAGAACAAAGTGTAATAATAAAAAAAAAATCTATCGCCAAATTGATATATTGTATTTAGTTAATTAAAAAATTGTTATAATAAAAAATAATAATTTCACATTGATATATTTTATTTAGTTAATTGGAACAAAGTGTTATAATAAACAAATCCTATATTCACATCGATATATTGTATTTAGTTAATTAGAACAAAGTGTTATAATAAACAAATCCTATATTCACATTTATTATTGTATTTAGTTAATGAGAACAAAGTGTTATGATAAACAAATCCTATATTCACATTGATATATTGTATTTAGTTAATTAGAACAAAGTGTTATAATAAACAAATCCTATATTCACATTGATATATTGTATTTAGTTAATTAGAACAAAATGTTATAATAAACAAATCCTATATTCACATTGATATATTGTATTTAGTTAATTAGAACAAAGTGTTATAATAAACAAATCCTATATTCACATTTATTATTGTATTTAGTATTAATTAGAACAAAATGTTATAATAAACAAATCCTATATTCACATTGATATATTGTATTTAGTTAATTAGAACAAAGTGTTATAATAAACAAATCCTATATTCACATTTATATATTGTATTTAGTTAATGAGAACAAAGTGTTATAATAAACAAATCCTATATTCACATTGATATATTGTATTTAGTTAATTAGAACAAAGTGTTATAATAAACAAATCCTATGTTGACATTGATATATTGTATTTAGTTAATTAGAACAAAGTGTTATAATAAACAAATCCTATATTCACATTGATATATTGTATTTAGTTAATTAGAACAAAATGTTATAATAAACAAATCTTATATTCACATTGATATATTGTATTTAGTTAATTAGAACAAAATGTTATAATAAACAAATCCTATATTCAGATCATTGATATATTGTATTTAGTTAATTAGAACAAAATGTTATAATAAACAAATCTTATATTCACATTGATATATTGTATTTAGTAGGTTAAGCAAATATTATAATGAAAACCTTTCATCACATTGACATATTGTATTTAGTTGGTTAAAACAAATTATTATGATAACAAAAACCTATCGCAAATGTTACAATAACAGATTGTATTTAATTGATTGGTACAAAGTATTATAATAAAAAACAATTTTCACTTTGATATATTGTATTTAGTTTGTTAGAACAAAGCATTATAATAAAAACCTATCTCTACATTGATATATTGTATTTAGTTTGTTAGAACAAAGCATTATAATAAAAACCTATCTCTACATTGATATATTGCATTTTGTTGGTTGGTACAAAGTATTATAAAAACCTATCGTCACATTGATATATTCTAGTTAGTTCTTTAGAACAAAGTGTTATCATAAGAAAATCTATCGCCACATTGATATATTGTACTTAGAAGGTTAAAAAATATTATAATAAAAATACCTATCGTCACATTGATATATTCTATTTAGTTCTTTAGAAACAAAGTGATATCATATAAAACCTATCGCCACATTGATATATTGTATTTAGTTCTTTAGAACAAAGTGTTGTAATAAGAAAACCTATCGCCACATTGATATATTGTATTTAGTTGGTTAGAACAAAATATTTTTTGACAAAACCAATCGCCACATTGATATATTGTATTCATTTGATGGTACAAAGTATTATAACGAAAACCAACTTCACATTGATACATTCTATTTAGTTTGTTAGAACAAAGTGTAATAATAAAAAAACTATCGCCACATTGATATATTGTATTTAGTCGGTTGAAAGAAAATATTTTAACAAAAATTCCTAGAGTCACATTGATATATTGTATTTAGTTGCTTAAAGCATAGTATTATAATAAAAACACCTATCAACACATTGATATATTGTATTTAGTATTTTCGGAGTTAACTTCTACCCCCTTCGATCCACGAGGCCAAACGTTTAGCACGAAGGCTTAATAACACTGAAAGCTGAGATACGATATGCTTTTGGAGAACAGCCCAAATAGCCTATTGCGTAACCTTGCCTTTAAAAATAACTTGATTTTATATTGTTATTACAAGTAGAAATAAATGTTACCAAGCTGTTTCTCGTGGTGTTTGTCAACTATTTAGTTAGATTTTAAGACCCACGTTTCATTGGTGTTCCAACACAAGCGTAAGTGATTTATCTTCAGTGCACCCCCACTAGTGAGCGTAGGTGTAAGAAGACGAACGAACTGTGAGCTTTGATATTGTAGGTTGTGTTACAGACGCATTTAAACATTCTCGGCGTTGATCATTGGCATTACCAAACTAAACAACAAATAGTGCAGACTCAGTAAACACACATTTTGATAGAGCCTGGCTGATCAGTAAAACACACATTTTGATAGAACCTGGCTGAGCTATTAGAGCAAATCCAGAAAAGAAAACGCAGAGGTGAATGGGTGTTCTGAGAAAGGTCCAGAGAAACTGGAGAAAAATATAACTGTGATTACCGTCTGTTCTCCAAGTGTGGATCTAAGTTTACACTTTCAACAATCTTTCACTTCCACATTAAAAAAAAAACAACAACGGATGATTTATTGTCGTGCACGCACATGGTATTTTTCTCTGTGTGGAAAACATGTTCCCATAATTCAAAGGAAAGGACTTGCTATAATGTTTTCTTAGGAAAACTGTTTCCCTCAATTATTATTTAATAAAATGAATTTATCTGAAGCCACTTTAGCAATGTTGCTCGTTGTATTGAAAAGGAAGACGAGATGATACTTCATACACATTCCTTAGTAAATGTATATGTTCTAGTCTACCTGAGCGAAACGTCAGTGAGTTTACCTGGTAGGAAATTTCTGTCGTTGATTGGTAAGTTAATCTAACTAAAGCGTATTAACAATATAGTAAACACTTAAAGTCGAGGCACTTTAAGCGACACTAAAAAGATCAAGCAGTTAAACCATTTCTGTACATTAGAACATTTCTGTTGGGAGCAAAGAAATAGGAGAAAAGAAAAAAACAAAAACACTTCAAATAATAATAATGTTAACCACTCTGTTACTTGTAACTGTGCTCGTGACAATTCCTTATTCCTGGGCTTTCATCTTAAAGCCCAAAGAGTACAGGTAATTCTTTTGTCTAAAGCCTGGACATCAAAGCTCAGAAATATGAAATTAAATATACACTTGAAAATGTCTTTGTCTTCTAATTTAAGGCGAAGAAAACTGTCCTGAAGGTAACGTATTCCAAGGTTTCAAGACCCAAGAATGTTGTCTAAAAGCTAAAGCGTTGCTCGTTAGGCCTTCTTTTCGTGATGTGTCCTCTTTCCAAGTTTAAAACCACAGCTTGAATGAGTTCCATTACTAAAACCCAGTACAATGGGACCTTAACAGCATGTATGTGTTTTGTTGCGTATATTACTGACAGTGTTATAAAAAAAATTAATTTGAAGCTGTAAACTAGGAGATATCTGGATCATTTCCACCAATAAAGATTGGTAACTACACGTGTAGGCGGAGTAATAAATGAATTGTCAACCAATCAGGAACAAACAAATATTTTAATATAATTCATGCACACAAATCCAGTACCGCCTGAATACAAATACGTCATGGATATTTAAACTGATAAGTTTAGAAACATAGAAACCCGAAGTTTATAGCAGAAAAATAATTAAACAGAAAGTGTAGGAACAAGTCAATTTACAAACAAGAAAACTACTTAAAGCTAATGTGTATACAAACAAGGAAGCATGTGGCTCATAAAAATAAACAGAAATTTTAAAATGTTCTGTTTTACTTGTAGTTTAGCTTGCGTTAAATCATTCTTTAAGAATAATCACTGTTGCAAAAACAGTAAATATTTATTCTGTTCAAGGTATAAATTTTCGTTTATACAAGAACAATGTTCAGATCCCTTTACAACAAACATAAAGTTTTTTTCAAAATACGGAGTCCAATTCTTACACTGGAACACATTGTATATTATCAGCAAATAAAGTAATAACATTTTTACACTGATGTGTCGCTGTTGTAGCTCGATCGGAGTGTAAGCTGTTCATGAATGAATATGTTTCAGATCTTCAGATGTTGTTGGAGTCGTTGGATTTCAAACATGAACAATCCCTATTGGCTCGCAATAAACCAATCAACGCTAAGTACCGCAGCTATGTCTGAAGTTATAATCGTACAAAACAGCGACAAATAACTCAGCGTTAAAATAACATAAGATATTAAACAGATAGTGTTAAGAGATTGCCTATAAATCGAAGCAAAACAACAAAAATAATAAGTCTTAGTTGGTGTCTCAACAACTTGTAGTAACTTTACAGCTGAAATCACTCGGCCAGAAGCTAGACGACCGTCTATGTGTTCACTTGTATATACGAGCGAGATTTTGTGTGTTTTCTGTTGTTATTTGGAGCAGTCAACCAGAATAAACATTACCTTTATACTTACGCGAGATTTAGGAAAACACTATTTTAAAATAAATAAATATGTTTCTCCTTATTGATGCCCTACAGTTAAAGCCCAATCAAGTATACTGCTGTTAAAATAAACTACCAAAATACGAGTGAAGCCTCGCGATTGTGAAAATGAAACAAAGAGAGACGGAAGGAATTAATGACGTGGCGACCCCTTTAAACAGGTTGTAAGTTGTTGGTTGTTTGTTGTGCAGCCACGTTTCGCTATGTGCTGTGTCTACAACTAGGAAACCAACCAAAGATTTAGCGTTGTAAGTCCGTAAACTTATCGCTCCATTGTAGCAGTATACACGTATTCGCGTACTATTGTTGTAAACCTTATTTTTGGAATTACACAATCTATTAAACATGCATGTAACATTAAATAGTGTCAAAGTACACAAATTCTTGAGAATTAATTGAAATATATATACATATAAAGACCAGAGGTTTCTAGTGATCGTTAAATATAAAACAGTTAAATGTCTGTCTGTCCTTTACGCTTTGAGTTTTCTGTACTAATTGAGAAAACAAAGGTATGTTTCAATAACTTCTTTTCGCGGTTACGTTGAATGAATATAATTCACAGTTTCCAATTCCTAAAATTCCATATTAATATCAAAGTAAGTGCTGAACGATCAATCTAAAACAAACAAAAAAAAACGATTCCTTTGTGAGCGAATTTCATGAAAGAAACAGAATTTCCTCCGTAGATTCATTGAAAGAAATATTTCGAAGATAGATGCATAAACGAAAGGTAAACACATAAACAGATAAAAATGTGTTTAAGTTTATATTACACACATGCATAATTCTGTTTGTCGGTGTCAAATCAATTGATTTAAATTGAATTGAAGATCTTCTGTTTTACATTCGTTTACTAGAAGTACAACTCTCAGAAAGCGCTCACTTCGGTAACGTTTTTTTTTTTTTCTTGCGCTCAGTGAAATGACAAGGAATGGTGGCTACCAACAGAAAAATTCCCAGCGGCTATTTAGCCGGACTGAAATAAAATGTTTACCAACAATCCATTGTATTGACGTTTCATGATTAAAAAGAAACACAGTTCAATTTTTCCTTACTGAAATAATGTATCGAATGACAAAAGACAGTTATAAGTGGCCCACGAGACAACCATATTTCGCATATGTTGTTTGAAAGAGTATCTACAGTTCTAAATAAACTAAAGGAAATACAGAAATATTTTGTTTGTATTCAACCATAATTTTCAACCCCACTTTCTCTTTATTTATAAAGGGCTATAGACTGTCCATGGATTTTTAACTCTCGTTAAAAAAGATATGAAGTATCGATACCTGCTTCTTCAAGAAGTCGAACTCTAATGTGACGTCAAAATGGATTTTGTCATCACGTCATCTCCAGAGGTTCCTTACAAGAGATTAAATGTCGAGAAAACCGAAAAAAAACGTCTAAAAAGCGAACAAACAAGGTCTCTAACGTTATGGAGAGAACCAATGGATCCGATGTTTATGACGGACAAACGAGATTTCTAACGTAAAGGAAGAAACCGATGGCTTATTATATTTTACATAGATCGTGTTTAACCAACTTTACCAAAACCCTTGAAAGATTAACGTGATTGGTTTCCAGAAAAATAAGGATTAAACTATATCTAGTTCTCGACATCTTTTTGTGAAACATTATATTAGCTGTAAATAGGAAGACAACAGGGTAGCACCAGAGAACATTATATTAGCTGCAAGTAGGAAGACATCACGGTAGCACCAGAGAACATTATATTAGCTGTAAATAGGAAGACAACAGGGTAGCAACAGAGAACATTATATTAGCTGTAAATAGGAAGACAACAGGGTAGCAACAGAGAACATTATATTAGCTGTAAATAGGAAGAAAACAGGGTAGCAACAGAGAACATTATATTAGCTGTAAATAGGAAGACATCACGGTAGCAACAGAGAACAATATATTAGCTGCAAGTAGGAAGACATCACAATAGCACCAGAGAACATTATATTAGCTGTAAGTAGGAAAGAACATCAACGGTAGCAACAGAGAACATATATATTAGCTGTAAGTAGGAAGACACGGTAGCAACAGAGAACATTATATTAGCTGTAAGTAGAAAGACAACAGGGTAGCAACAGAGAACATTATATTAGCTGCAAGTAGGAACACATCACGGAAGCAACAGAGAACATTATATTAGCTGTAAGTAGAAAGACAACAGAGAACATTATATTAGCTGTAAATAGGAAGACATCACGGTAGCACCAGAGAACATTATATTAGCTGTAAGTAGGAAGACATCACGGTAGCAACAGAGAACATTATATTAGCTGTAAGTAGAAAGACAACACGGTAGCAACAGAGAACATTATATTAGCTGTAAGTAGAAGACAACACGGTAGCAATAGAGAACTTTATATTAGCTGTAAGTAGAAAGACATCACGGTAGCAATAGAGAACATTATATAAACTGCAAGTAGGAAGACAACACGGTAGCAACAGAGAAAGAAACCCTGACATGTAGAACTTTCCAAAAAAGAAGAGAGAAGAAATCTTCTGGTATCAGTAAAGTGCAAGAAAAGGAAAAGAAATCTTCTGGTATCAGTAAACTGCAAAAAAAGAGAAGAAAACTCTGGTATCAGTAAAGTGCAAGAAAAGGAGAAAAAACTCTTGGTGTCAGTAAAGTGCAAGAAAAGTTGTGAAGTAAACTCTTGCTGTCAGTAATGGGCAAAAAAAGGAGAGAAGAAAACCTGGCTGACAGTAAAGTGCAATAAAAGGTGTGATGTAATCCTTGGTGTCAGTAAAGTGCAAAAAAAAGGAGAGAAGTAAACATCTTGGTGTCAGTAAAGGCAAGAAAAGGAGAATAGAAAACCCTGGTGTCAGTAAAGTGCAAGAAAAGGAGAATAGAAAACCCTGGTGTCAGTAAAGTAAGCAAGAAAAGGAGAGATGAAAACTTCTATGTCAGTAAAGTGCAAGAAAAGGAGAGATGGAAACCCTGGTGTCAGTAAAGTGCAAGAAAAGGAGAAGATGAAACCCTGGTGTCAGTAAAGTGCAATAAAAGGAAAGAAGAAAACCTGGTGTCAGTAAATTGCAAGAAAAGGAGAAGAAAACTCCTGGTGTTAGTAAAGTGCAATAAAAAAAAAGAAGAAAACTCCTGGTGTCAGTAAAGAGAAAGAAAAAAAGAGATGAAAACTCCTGGTATCAGTAAAGTGCAAAAAAAGGAGAAGAAAACCACTGGTGTCAGTAAAGTGCAATAAAAGGAGATGTAAACTCCAGTGTCAGTAAAGTGCAAGAAAAGGAGAGAAGTAAACCATTGCGGTCAGTAATGTGCAAGAAAAGGAAAGAATTAAACATTTGGTGTCAGTAAAGTGAAAAAAGATGTGAAGTAAACACATTTGTCAGTAATGTGCAAGAAAGGGAGAGAAGAAAACCTGGTGGTGACAGTAAGTGCAATAAAAGGTGTGATGTAATCCCTGGTGTCAGTAAAGTGCAAAAAAAGGAGAGAAGTAAACATCTTGGTATCAGTAAAGTTCAAGAAAACGAGAATAGAAAACTCCTGGTGTCAGTAAAATGCAAAAACAGGAGAGATGAAAACTCCTTGTGCCAGTAAAGTGCAAGAAAAAAAAAGTAAACTCCTGGTGTCAGTAAAGTGCAAGAAAAGGAGAAGAAAACTTGTGGTGTCAGTAAAGTGCAAGAAAGGAGAAGAAAACACTTAGGTGTCAGTAAAGTCCAAGAAAAGGAAAGAAGTAAACTCCTGATATTAGTAAAGGGCAATAAAAGGAGAGAATTAAACATCTTGGTGTCAGTAAAGTGCAAGAAAAGGAGAATAGAAAACTCCTGGTGTCAGTAAAGTGCAAGAAAAGGTGTGAAGTAAACTCTTGCTGTCAGTAATGGGCAAGAAAAGGAAAGAAGAAAATCCATGCTGACAGTAATTGCAATAAAAGGTGTGATGTAATCCTGCTGTGAGTAATGTGCAAAAAAGGAGAGAAGAACTTTCTGATATCAGTAGTGCAAAAAAAGGTGAAGAAAACATCTGGTGTCAGTAACAGTGCAAGAAAAGGAGAGATGAAAACCCTGGTGTCAGTAAAGTGCAAGAAAAGGAGAAGAAAACCCCAGGTCAGTAAAGTGGAAGAAATTGTGAGAAGTAAACTCTTGGTGTCAGTAAAATGCAAAAAAGGAGAGAATTAACTCCTGGTGTCAGTAAATAGAAAGAAAAGGAGAGATGAAACCTTCTGGAGTTAATAATGTGCAAGAAAAGTTGAGAAGAAAACTGCTGCTGACAGTAAAGTGCAATAAAAGGTTTAATGTAATCTCTTGGTGTCAGTAAAGTGCAAGAAAAGGAGAGAAGTAAACTTGTGGTGTCAGTAAACTTCAAGAAAAGGAGATATGAAAACTCCTGGTGTCAGTAAAGTGAGGAAAATGTGTGAAGTAAACACTAAGTGTCAGTAAAATGCAAAAAAGAAGAGATGATTACTCCTGTTGTCAGTAAAGTGCAAGAAAAGGAGAAGTAAACTCCTGGTGTCAGTAAAGTACAAGAAAAGGAGAATAGAAAACTTTTAGTGTTAGTAAAGTGCAGGAAAAGGAGAGATGAAAACTTTGGTGTCAGTAAACGGCAAGAAAAGGAGAGATGAAAACCCTAGTGTCAGTAAAGTGGAAGAAAAGGAGAAGTAAACTCCCAGGTCAGTAAAGTGCAAGAGAAGGAGAGAGAAGTAAACCCTGGTGTCAGTAAAGTGCAAGAAAAGGAAAGATGAAAACCCTAATGTCAGTAAGAGCAAGAAAAGAAGAAGTGAACTCCCAGTGTCAGTAAAGTGCAAGAAAACAGAGAAGTAAACCCCTGCTGTCAGTAATGTGCAAGAAAAGGAGAGAAGAAAACTCCTGCTGTCAGTAAAGTGCAATAAAAAGGGGTGATGTAAACCTTGGTGTCAGTAAAGGCAAGAAAAGGAGAGAAGTAAACCCTGGTGTCAGTAAGTGCAAAAAAGGTGAAGTAAACCTTGCTGTTAGTAATGTGCAAGAAAAGGAGAGAAGAAATTTTCTGATATCAGTAAAGTGCAAAAAAAGGAGAAGAAAACTCCTGGTGTCAGTACAGTGCAAAAAAGGAGAGATGAAAACTCCTGGTGTCAGTAAAGTGCAAAAAAAGAAGAAGAAAACTCCTCGTGTCAGTAAAGAGGAAGAAAAAGAGAAAAAACTTCTGGAGTCAATAAAGTGAAAGAAAATGTGTGCAGTAAACTCTTGGTCTCAGTAAAGTACATGAAAAGGAGAAGAATACTCCGGGTGTCAGTAAAGTGCAAGAAAAAGAGAAGTAAACTCTTAATGTCAGTGAAGTGCAAAAAAAAGAGAGATGAAAACTCTTGTTCTCAGTAAAGTGCAAGAAAAGGAGAATTGAAAATTCTTGGTGTCAGTAAAGTTCAATAAAAGGTGTGATGTAAATCCTTGTGTCAGTAAAGTGCAAGAAAAAAAAGAGAAGTAAACATCCTTGGTGTCAGTAAAGCACAAGAAAAGGAGAATAGAAAACTCCTGGTGTCAGTAAAATGTACGAAAAGGAGAGATGAAAACTTTTGAAGTCAGTAAAATGAAAAAAAAGGAAATAATTAACTCCTGGTGTTAGTAAAGAGCAAGAAAAGGAGAGAAGTAAACATCTTGGTGTCAGTAAAGTGCAAGAAAGGGAATAGAAAACGCCTGGTATTAGTAAAGGCAAGAAAATTAGGAAAATTAAACATTTTGTGTCAGTAATGTTCAAGAAAAAAAAAAGGTGAAATAAACCTTGTGTCAGTAATGGGCAAGAAAAGGAGAAAAGAAACCTCCATCTGACAGTAAAGTGCAATAAAAGGTGTGATGTAATCTCTTGGTGTCAGTAAAGTGCAAGAAAAGGAGAGAAGTAAACATCTTGGTGTCAGTAAAGTGCAAGAAAAGGAGAATAAAAAGCTCCTGGTGTCAGTAAAGTGTAGGAAAAGGAGAGATGAAAACTTCTGGTGTCAGTAAAGTGCAAGAAAAGGTAAGAAGTAAACACCTGGTGTCACTACAGTGCAAGAAAAGGAGAGATGAAAACTCCTGGTATCAGTAAAGTGCAAGAAAAGGTAAGAAGTAAACTCTTGGTGTCAGTAAAGTGCAAGAAAAGGAGAAGAAAACTCCTGGTGTCAGTAAAGTGGAAGAAATTGTGTGAAGTAAACTCTTGGTGTCAATAAAATGCAAAAAAAAGGAGATAATTAACTCCTGGTGTCAGTAAAAAGAAAGAAAAGGAGAGATGAAACCTTCTGGAGTCAATAATGTGCAAGAAAAGGGGAGAAGAAAACTCCTGCTGACAGTAAAGTGCAATAAAAGGTTTGATGTAATCTCTTGGTGTCAGTAAAGTGCAAGAAAGGGAGAAGTAAACCTATGGTGTCAGTAAACTTCAAGAAAAGGAGATATGAAACTCCTGGTGTCAGTAAAGTGCAAGAAAATGTGTGAAGTAAACTCTAAGTGTGTGTAAAATGCAAAAAAAAAGGGATGAATACGCCTGGTGTCAGTAAAGTGCAAAAAAAGGAGAAGTAAACTCCTGGTGTCAGTAAAGTACAAGAAAAGGAGAATAGAAAACTTTTAGTGTTAGTAAAGTGCAGGAAAAGGAGAGATGAAAACTTCTGGTGTCACTAAAGTGCAAGAAAAGGAGAGATGAAAACTCCTAGTGTCAGTAAAGTGAAAGAAAAGGAGAAGTAAACTCCTGTTGTCAGTAAAGTTCATGAAAAGGAGAGAAGTAAACCTTGAGGTCTGTAAAGTGCAAAAAAGGAGAAGTAAACTCTTATTGTTAGTAATGTGCAAGAAAAGGAGAGAAGAAAATTTTCTGATATCAGTAAAGTGCAAAAAAGGAGAAGAAAACTCTTGGTATCAGTAAAGTGCAGGAAAAGGAGAAGAAAACTCCTGGTGTCAGTAAAGTGCAAGAAAAGGTAAGAAGTAAACACCTGTTATTAGTAAAGAGCAAGAAAGGGAGAGAATTACACATCTTGGTGTCAGTAAAGTGCAAGAAGAGGAGAAGAAAACTCCTGGTGTCAGTAAAGTGCAATAAAAGGAAAGAAGAAAACTCCTGGTGTCAGTAAAGTGCAAGAAAAGGAGAAGAAAACCCTGGTGTCAGTAAAGTGCAAGAAAAAAAAGAAGAAAACCCTGGTGTCAGTAAAGAGAAAGAAAAAAAAAGAGATGAAAACCTGGTATCAGTAAAGTGCAAAAAGGAGAGAAGAAAACTACTGGTGTCAGTAAAGGCAAGAAAAGGAGTGATGTAACTTGGTGTCAGTAAAGTGCAAGAAAAGGAGAGAAGTAAACTATTGGTGTCAGTAATGTGCAAGAAAAGGAGAGAATTAAACATTTTGGTGTCAGTAAAGTAAAAAAAAGATGTGAAGTAAACACTTGCTGTCAATAATGTGCAAGAAAAGGAGAGAAGAAAACCCTGGTGACAGTAAAGTGCAATAAAAGGTGTGATGTAATCTCTTGGTGTCAGTAAAGTGCAAAAAAAGGAGAGAAGTAAACATCTTGGTATCAGTAAAGTTCAAGAAAACAGGAGAATAGAAAACTCCTGGTGTCAGTAAAATGCAAAAACAGGAGAGATGAAAACTCCTTGTGCCAGTAAAGTGCAAGAAAAAAAAAGTAAACTCCTGGTGTCAGTAAAGTGCAAGAAAAGGAGAAGAAAACTTGTGGTGTCAGTAAAGTGCAAGAAAAGGAGAAGAAAACACTCTGTGTCAGTAAAGTCCAAGAAAAGGAAAAAAAGAAGTAAACCCCTGGTATTAAAGTAAAGGGCAATAAAAGGAGAGAATTAAACATCTTGGTGTCAGTAAAGTGCAAGGAGAGGAGAAAAACCTGGTGTCAGTAAAGTGCAAGAAAAGGTGTGAAGTAAACTCTTGCTGTCAGTAATGGGCAAGAAAAGGAAAGAAGAAAATTCATGCTGACAGTAAATTGCAATAAAAGGTGTGATGTAATCTCATGCTGTGAGTAATGTGCAAAAAAAGGAGAGAAGAACTTTTCTGATATCAGTAAAGTGCAAAAAAAGGTGAAGAAAACATCTGGTGACCGTACAGTGCAAGAAAAGGAGAGATGAAAACTCCTGGTATCAGTAAAGTGCAAGAAAAGGAGAAGAAAACTCCTGGTGTCAGTAAAGTGGAAGAAATTGTGAGAAGTAAACTCTTGGTGTCAGTAAAATGCAAAAAAGGAGAGAATTAACTCCTGGTGTCAGTAAATAGAAAGAAAAGGAGAGATGAAACCTTCTGGAGTTAATAATGTGCAAGAAAAGTTGAGAAGAAAACTGCTGCTGACAGTAAAGTGCAATAAAAGGTTTAATGTAATCTCTTGGTGTCAGTAAAGTGCAAGAAAAGGAGAGAAGTAAACTTGTGGTGTCAGTAAACTTCAAGAAAAGGAGATATGAAAACTCCTGGTGTCAGTAAAGTGAGGAAAATGTGTGAAATAAACACTAAGTGTCAGTAAAATGCAAAAAAGAAGAGATGATTACTCCTGTTGTCAGTAAAGTGCAAGAAAAGGAGAAGTAAACCCCAGTGTCAGTAAAGCACAAGAAAAGGAGAATAGAAAACCTTTAGTGTTAGTAAAGCAAGAAAAGGAGAGATGAAAACTTTTGGTGTCACTAAACGGCAAGAAAAGGAGAGATGAAAACTCTTAGTTTCAGTAAAGTGGAAGAAAAGGAGAAGTAAACTCCTGGTGTCTGTAAAGTGCAAGAGAAGGAGAGAAGTAAACCTTGAGTCAGTAAAGTGCAAGAAAAAAAGGAAAGATGAAAACCCTAATGTCAGTAAAGAGCAAAAAAGAAGTGAACCCCAGGTCAGTAAAGTGCAAGAAAAGAGAGAAGTAAACCTTGTCTCAGTAAAGTGCAAGAAAAGGAGAGAAGAAACTCCTGCTGACAGTAAAGTAGAAAAAGGAGTGATGTAATCTCAGTGTCAGTAAAGTGCAAGAAAAGGAGAGAAGTAAACCTTGAGTGTCAGTAAAGTGCAAAAAAGGTGAAGAAGTAAACCTTGCTGTCAGTAATGTGCAAGAAAAGGAGAGAAGAAATTTTCTGATATCAGTAAAGTGCAAAAAAAGGAGAAGAAAACCCCAGTGTCAGTACAGTGCAAAAAAGGAGAGATGAAAACTCCCAGTGTCAGTAAAGTGCAAAAAAAAGAAGAAGAAAACCCCTGTGTCAGTAAAGAGGAAGAAAAGAGAAAAAAACTCTGGAGTCAGTAAAGTGAAAGAAAATGAAGTAAACTCCCTGGTGTCAGTAAAGTACAAGAAAAGGAGAAGAACACCTGGTGTCAGTAAAGTGCAAGAAAAAGAGAAGTAAACTCTTAATGTCAGTGAAGTGCAAAAAAGAGAGATGAAAACCTTGTTGTCAGTAAAGTAGAAGAAAGAAAGGAGAATTGAAAATTCTTGGTGTCAGTAAAGTTCAATAAAAAGGTGTGATGTAATCCTTGGTGTCAGTAAGTGCAAGAAAAAAAAGAGAAGTAAACATCCTTGTGTCAGTAAAGCACAAGAAAAGGAGAATAGAAAACCCTGGTGTCAGTAAAGTGTAAGAAATGGAGAGATGAAAACTTTGAAGTCAGTAAAATGAAAAAAAGGGAAATAATTAACCCCTGGTGTCAGTAAAGAGCAAGAAAAGGAGAGATGAAAACCCTCAGGGAATCAATAAGTGCAAGAAAATGAGAGAAGAAATCCTCCTGCTGACAGTAACTGTGTAATAAAAAGGAGTGATGTAATCCTTGGTGTCAGTAAAGTGCAAAAAAGGAGAGAAGTAAACATCTTGGTGTCAGTAAAGTGCAATAAAGGAAATAGAAACTCCTGGTATCAGTAAAGGCAAGAAAATTAGAAAATTAAACATTTGGTGTCAGTAATGTGCAAGAAAAGGAGAGAAATAAACCCTGTTCTCAGTAATGGGCAAGAAAAGGAGAAAAGAAAACCCATCCTGACAGTAAAGTGCAATAAAAGGTGTGATGTAAATCTTTGGTGTCAGTAAAGTGCAAGAAAAGGAGAGAGAAGTAAACATCTTGGTGTCAGTAAAGTGCAAGAAAAGGAGAATAAAAGCTCCTGGTGTCAGTAAAGTGTAGGAAAAGGAGAGATGAAAAACTCTGGTGTCAGTAAAGTGCAAGAAAAGGTAAGAAGTAAACACCCAGTGTCAGTACAGTGCAAGAAAAGAGAGAGATGAAAACCCCTGGTATCAGTAAAAGCAAGAAAAGGTAAGAAGTAAACTCTTGGTGTCAGTAGTGCAAGAAAAGGAGAAGAAAACCCTGGTGTCAGTAAAGTGGAAGAAAAGGAGAAGTAAACTCTTGTGTCAGTAAATGCAAAAAAAGGAGATAATTAACCCTGGTGTCAGTAAAAAGAAAGAAAAGGAGAGATGAAACCTTCTGAGTCAGTAATGTGCAAGAAAGGAGAGAAGAAAACCCTGCTGACAGTAAGAAAATGCAATAAAAAGGTTTGATGTAATCTCTTGGTGTCAGTAGTGCAAGAAAAGGAGAGAAGTAAACCTTATGGTGTCAGTAAAGTGCAAGAAAAGGAGATATGAACCCTGGTGTCAGTAAAGTGACAAGAAAATGTAAACCCTAAGTGTGTGTAAAATGCAAAAAAAAGGGATGAATACGCCTCAGTGTCAGTAGTAGTGCAAAAAAAAGGAGAAGTAAACCCTTGTCAGTAAAGTACAAGAAAAGGAGAATAGAAAACCCTTAGTGTAGTAAAGTGCAGGAAAAGGAGAGATTAAAAATTCTGGTGTCAGTAAAGTGCAAGAAAAGGAGAGATGAAAACCCTAGTGTCAGTAAAGTGGAAGAAATGAAGAAGTAAACTCCTGGTGTCTCTAAAGTGCAAGAAAAGGAGAGAAGAACCCTTTCTCTCAGTAATGTGCAAGAAAAGGAGAGAGAAAACCCTGCTGTCAGTAAAGTGCAAAGAAAAGGGTGATGATATCTTTGGTGTCAGTAAAGTGAAAGAAAAGGAGAAGAACCCTGTTGTCAGTAAAGTTCAGAAAAGGAGAGAAGTAAACCTTGGTGTCAGTAAAGTGCAAAAAAAGGTGTGAAGTAAACCTTGTCTGTTAGTAATGTGCAAGAAAAGGAGAGAAGAAATTTTCTGATATCAGTGCAAAAAAAAAAGAAGAAAACTCTTGGTATCAGTAAAGTGCAGGAAAAGGAGAAGAAAACCCCAGGTCAGTAAAGTGCAAGAAAAGGTAAGAAGTAAACTCCTGTTATTAGTAAAGAGCAAGAAAAGGAGAGAATTACACATCCTGGTGTCAGTAAAGTGCAAGAAAAGGAGAATAGAAACTCCTGGTGTCAGTAAAGTGCAAGAAAAATAGAGAGAAGAACCATTGGTGTCAGTAATGTGCAAGAAAGGAGGAGAAGTAAACCTTGGTGTCAGTAATGGCAAGAAAAAAAGAGAAGAAAACTCCTGAAGACAGTAAAGTGCAATAAAAGGTGTGATGTAATCTCTTGTTGTTAGTAATGTGCAAGAAAAGGAGAGAAGGAATTTTCTGATATCAGTAAAGTGCAAAAAAAGGAGAAGAAAACACCTGGTATCAGTACAGTGCAAGAAAAGGAGAGATGAAAACTTCTGGTGTCAGTAAAGTGCAAGAAAAGGTAAGAAGAAAACTCTTGATGTTAGTAAAGTGCAAGAAAAGGAGAATAGAAAACTTTTAGTGTGTAGTAAAGTGCAGGAAAAGGAGAGATGAAAACTCCTAGTGTCAGTAAAGTGGAAGAAAAGAAGAAGTAAATTCCTGGTGTCTCTAAAGTTTAAGAGAAGAAGAGAAGTAAACTCTTGGTGACAGTAAAGTGCAAGAAAAGGAGAGAAGTAAACTCTTGCTCTCAGTAATGTGCAAGAAAAGGAGAGAAGAAAACTCCTGCTGACAGTAAAGTGCAATAAAAGGGAGATGTAATCCTTTGGTGTCAGTAAAGTGAAAAAAAAAGGAGATGTAAACCCTGAGTGTCAGTAAAGTTCAAGAAAAGGATAGAAGTAAACCTTGGTGTCTGTAAAGTGCAAAAAAGGTGTAGAAGTAAACTCTTGCTGTCAGTAATGTGCAAGAAAAGGAGAGAAGAAAATTTGATATCAGTAAAGGCAAAAAAAAGGAGAAGAAAACCTGAGGTCAGTCACAGTGCAAAAAAAAAGGAGAGATGAAAACTCCCTGGTGTCAGTAAAGTGCAAGAAAAGGAAGAAGTAATCCTTGTGTCAGTAAGTGCAAGAAAAGGAGAAGAAAACCCCAGTGTCAGTAAAGTGGAAGAAAGGAGTGAAGTAAACCCTTGTTGTCAGTAAAATGCAAAAAGGAGAGAATTAACCCCTGGTGTCAGTAACCTCAAGAAAAGGAGAGAAGTAAACCTTGGTATCAGTAAAGTGCAAAAAAAAAAGGTGTGAGGTAAACCTTGTTGTCAGTAAAGTGCAAGAAAAGGAGAGAAGAAATTTCTGATATCAGTAAAGTGCAAAAAAAGGGAAAGAAACCCCTGTGTCAGTAAAGGCAAGAAAAGGAAAGAAGTAATCTCTATGTCAGTAAAATGCAAAAAAAAAGGAGGAATTAACCCTGGGTGTCAGTAAAGAGAAGAAAAGGAGAGAAGTAATCTCTTGCTGTCAGTAATGTGCAAGAAAAGGAGAGAAAAAAACTCCTGGTGTCAGTAAAGTGCAAGAAAAGGAGAGAAATAAACTCTTGCTGTCAGTAAATTGCAAGAAATGGTGTGAAGTATACTCTTGCTGTCAGTAATGTGCAAGAAATGGAGAGATGAAAACTCCTTGTGTCAGTAAAAAGCAAGAAAAGGAGAAGTAAACTCCTGGTGTCAGTAAAGTGAAGAAAAGGAGAGAAGTAATCTCTTGCTGTCAGTAATGTACAAGAACATGGGAGAAGAAAACTCCTGGTGACAGTAAAGTTCAAGAAAAGGAGAGATGAAAACTCCTTGTGTCAGTAAAGTTCGAAAAAAGGAAAGAAGAAAACTCCTGATGTCAGTAAAGTGCAAGAAAAGGAGAATTGATAATTCTTGGTGTCAGTAAAGTGCAATAAAAGGAAAGAATTAAACTATTGGTGTCAGTAAAGCGCAAGAAAAGGTGTGAAGTAAACTCCTGGTGTCAGTAAAGTGCAATAAAAGATGTGATGTAATCTTTTGGTGTCAGTAAAGTTCAAGAAAAGGAGAAAAGTAAACATATTGATGTCAGTAAAGTGCAAGAAAAGGAAAATAAAACCCCTGTGTCAGTAAAGCAGGAAAAAAGAGATGAAAACTTTTGTGTCAGTAAAGTGCAAGAAAAGGAGAGATGAAAACTCCTTGTGTCAGTAAAGTGCAAGAAAAGAAGAAGAAATCTCCAGTGTCAGTAAAGGCAAAAAAAGAGAATAAAACCTGCTGTCAGTAAAGTGCAAGAAAAGGAGAGAAGTAAACCCTGAGGTCAGTAAAGGCAAGAAAAGGAAGAAGAAAACCCTCAGGTCAGTAAAGTGCAAGAAAAGGAGAATAGAAAACCTGGTGTCAGTAAAGTGCAGAGAAAAGGAGAGATGAAAACTTCTGGTTCCAGTAAGGTGGAAGAAAAGGAGAGATGAAAACTCCTTGTGTCAGTAAAGTACAAGAAAAGAGAAGAAAACTTCTGGTGTCAGTAAAGTGCAGGAAAAGGAGAGATGAAAACCTGTCAGTAAAGTGCAAGAAAAGGAGAGATGAAAACCCATGTCAGTAAATGCAAAAAGGAGAGAAGTAAACCCTGCTGTCAGTAAAGTGCAATCAAAGGTGTGGATGTAATCTCTTGGTGTCAGTAAAGTGCAAGAAAAGGAGAGAAGAAAACCTTGGTGTCAGTAAAGTGCAAAAAAAGGAAAGAAGAAAACATTTGGTGTCAGTAAAGAGCAAGAAAAGGAGAAGTAAACCCTGGGTCAGTAAAGTGCAAGAAAAGAGAGAAGAAACCTTGTTGTCAGTAATGTGCAAGAAAAGAGAGAGAAGAAAACCCCATTGTCAGTAGTAAAGTGCAAGAAAGGATGTAATCCTTGGTGTCAGTAAAGTGCAAGAAAGCAGAGAAGTAAACATCTTCATGTCAGTAAAATGCAAGAAAAGGAGAATAGAAACCCTGGTGTCAGTAAAGTGCAAGAAAAGGAGAGATGAAAACCTTTGTGTCAGTAGTGCAGGAAAGGAGAGAAGAAAACCCAGGTGTCAGTAAAAAAGCAAGAAAAGAAAAGAAAACTCTGGGTCAGTAAAGTGAAAAGGAGAAAAGTAAACCCCAGGTCAGTAGTGCAAGAAAAGGAGAGAAGTAAACCCCTGGTCAGTAAAGTGCAAAAAAAGGAGAAGTAAACCTTGTTGTTAGTAATGTGCAAGAAAAGGAGAGAAAGAAAACTCTGATGTCAGTAAAGTGCAAAAAAAAGTAGAAGAATAATTCTGGTGTCAGTAAAAAGTAAACAAAAAGGAGAGATGAAAACCCTGGTGTCAGTAAAGTGCAAGAAAGGTAAGAAGTAAACCTGGTGTCAGTAAAAGATAAGGAGAGTAGAAGAAACCCCGTGTCAGTAAAGTGCAAGAAAAGAAGAAGAAAACCCTGGTGTCAGTAAAGAGGAAGAAAAAGAGAAAAACCCTGGTGTCAGTAGTGCAAGAAAAAGAAGTAAACCTAATGGTCAGTAAAGTGCAAAAAAAGG